>NC_060896.1:0-13584 GCF_014805685.1 Silurus meridionalis
TTTTCAACATCTTATTCTTCTTTCAGTCCTCAATCTCCTCCTCATCTTTACCTCTAAACCATCCTACAGAGCACCATTCGATGCTGTTTAGCTACAGCATCCCCTCCCAACACCTTACAGTCTCCAATCTCCTTCAGGTTGCATCTCCTGCATAGAACATAGTCCACCTGTGTGCACCTTCCTCCACCCTATGAGCCTCCTTTTTCTTAAAATAAGTGGTCACCACTGCCATTTCCATCCTTTTAGAAAAATCTACCACCATCACCTTCAACCAAGATGGCGGCGCGTGCACAACGCAAGGCCCGGTGTCTCTCCAGATTTTGAGATTTAGTAGCAATTTCTCCATAAACAGCAAGCTTATTCACTCAGAACAGGCTTGCACACATCTCATACAGCCGACAAACATTATTAGACATCGGCCACAACTACAGATACGGGTGTGGGAGAGCGTGTGGGTGTGGGAGAAAAGGACTGCCACAACAGGTCGGATCGAAAGGCTTCACAGCCGTTTTTATTTATTTATTTACATTCACTTGTGTCTGGTTGCGCTGTGCTCTCACAGCACACTTCTGGCACATGCATATCACACTTACACCTTCTCTCTCTCCTCCTTTATGTGCCCTCCGATCACTGCAAAAGAGAGCACAGACATCAGGTCTTATTAGCTGCAGGTGAGGCAATTCCCCGCTTACCTGTGCCCGGCCCCGCCCCCATTCACAAACCGACACTCGACCACGCCCCTGCTGCCACAATGGGCTTTCAACAGACTTTGAACTCCCTCGGGAAATCGCCTGAACACCGCGGACCGCTGATCCAGCTCGGCCGACAGCGAGACCACAGCCCTGGCGCCGAGACCGTAAACAAAGGAGGGGGCAGTGAGGCGGCATCAGGGCTAGGCTAAGGCTAAGCCCGCATCAACCATCGATTCCAAGCATCTTCCTTGCAAATGTACAGTCTCTTGCAAACAAAATGGATGAGCTGTTGCTCTGGATAACATCACACAAGCGGATTAAGGAATGTAATGTCATGATTTTTACGGAAACATGGCTCAACTACAACATTCCCAGCAGCGCCATTGAGCTTGGTGGTCGCAGTGTTTTTCGGGCGGACAGGACGGCAGAGGATCCTAGTAAGCGCAGAGGTGGAGGTCTGTGCATTTATGTTAACAAATCATGGTGCACAGACTCTACTGTTACTGAAAGTCATTGCTCTGTTCATTTAGAGTATTTCATTATTAAGTGCAGACCATTTTATTTACCAAGAGAATTCTTAGCCATTGTTGTGACTGCGGTGTACATTCCGCCGGATGCTAATGCTAAACTAGCTATGGATGAACTGCACGCAGCTATCAGCAAACAGCAGTCTGCACATCCCGAAGGAGCTATCGTTGTTGCTGGAGATTTTAACCACTCCAACCTGAGATCTGTTTTTCCTAAATTTCACCACAATGTCTCCTGCTCTACCAGAGGGGACAAAACACTAGACCAGGTGTACACAAACATACCTGGGGCATACACAGCCATTCCCCTCCCCCACTTGTCAGTCTGATCACCGCTCTTTGTTCATGATACCCAAATACACACCACTAATCAAACGGGTAAAACCAGCTGTGAGGACAGTAAAGGTATGGCCAGAGGGGGCCATTTTTTCTCTACAGCAACAGTTTCAGGATACTGACTGGAACATGTTTGCCTCACAGGCCACACTGACTCTCACACAAACATGGACATTTACACTTCATCTGTTTAGGACCATATCAACACGTGCATTGACAATGTCACTACCGTCAAACACGTGAAATGCTTTCCTAATCAGAAGCCGTGGATAAACTCTGAAGTCCGTCTCCTGTTGAAAGCAAAAGATGCTGC
This sequence comes from Silurus meridionalis, assembly GCF_014805685.1. Taxonomy (NCBI): domain Eukaryota; kingdom Metazoa; phylum Chordata; class Actinopteri; order Siluriformes; family Siluridae; genus Silurus; species Silurus meridionalis. The sequence continues at coordinate 1,869 of NC_060896.1, forward strand.
CTTTAAATCTGGCAATGTAGAGGACTACAACAGAGCCAGGGCCAAACTAAAAAGAGGCATCAGAAGAGCAAAACTCATTAAAACTCCACGTAGAAAAGCACTTCCACAACTCTGGCCCCAGACGCATGTGAAAAGGCATCCAGACCATCACAGACTACAAACGCACAGCTCAACCAACCAGCAGTGCCTTCCAACCGGACAAACTCTGTAATTTAGGTTATAGGTTAGGGTTAGAGGGTTAGGGTTTGGGTTCGAGGGTTAGGGTAAGGGTTAGAATTTAGGTTATAGGTTAAGGTTAGGGTTAGAGGGTTAGGGCTAGGGTTATTAACCCTCTGGAGTCTGAATTGCCGCCGGCGCCCAAACGTGCTTTTTTTTTCAGATGCCAGCAAAATGAGCTTAAACTGCTCGGTCATATTTGATAAAAAATGTCAAAGTAATACATCATTTAAATCTGTAAAGGGTCTACTTTCATTTGTGTATGCTCACTAAATAAACAAAACATTGTATTTTTTTTAAATGAATAAAATAGTCAGGGTGCGCCATCTGTCGCCTTTGTCTGGTAAACTTTGTTTAGAAACGCGTCATCAAAAAGCGCTGAAACTCGGCCAATAGCTGACACACGGAAATAAAAAATACATCTTTAGACAGCTTAAAGTGTGTAGTTTTAGAATAAGTCGGTGAAATAAAAAAACATATGTTTTCAATGAATGTAAATCATGTAAAACTAAGTAGAAGCACAGATTTTCCACCGCAGCTCATTATCTGATAATGAGCTGCGAGCGGACACGCCCCCCGCTATTCACAGGTAAAACAGTTCACACGTTGAGTCACACACGCACGCACGCACGCACGACGACGACCCCCGAACAGTGGCATAAAACAATGCCAGAGAATTTACCTTTTCATCTGAAGAAGATTGCGATTCCGACGAGGATTGTTTGCATTTTGAAGAGCGAGGACTTTCCAGCAAGTTGCTACGATGAGTAAGTTATTTAGTCTTACATTCTGATCATATAAACTCATATTGTTTGTAGACATCTCTGCCTAGCTTTTGTCAGCATTGCCTTTTAATGTTACAACAAATATCCACCAATATCTGCTCATTTGTAACATTAATTGTTTGTGATTGTATGCCCTAAATATTGTTGAGGTTAAATATAGTTATATTTTAGCCTCAGTTCAGTTTTGGTTGGTGTCACTGATCATCCTGAAAGGCTGTTATGTAGTGTTAGCTAGCAGAGATGTTCCCAAATGCTGAGCTGTAAATGCTATCTGTACAATGTATGCTAACAAATATATATTGTTCAAGTGTATTCATCAAAAATACTAAAAAATATATTGTTTGATTATTTTTAGGAGTGTGGCTGCATCACCCCTGCCTTCACTGGAAACTCACACCAGGCCACGCAGGTGTCGCTCCATTTTGAGTTCGACTGAGAATCATCCTGAGTAAGTACATGTTTTATATTTTCTTAAATTATATTTAGTTTGAATCATTATTGCTTTGTATGCCATATGCAAACAACTTTATCAATGACAATATTATTTGCTCAGCTGTAAATGGTGATGGTGTAAATGTCTGAGATGCATTATGGTCTATGGCCCATCAACAAACATTTATCTGTCCTATTGCCCATCAACAAATAGGCCTATAGGCTGTACAATGCATGCTAACAAATATATATTGTTCAAGTGTATTCATCAAAAATACTAAAATATATTGTTTGATTATTTTTGGGAATGTGGCTGCATCACTCTTGCCTTCACTGGAAACTGAGTTTGACCAAGAATCATCCTGAGTAAGAAGATATTTTGTATTTTTTTAAATTATATTTAGTTTGAATCATTATTGCATTGTATGACATAAGCAAACAACTTTACCGATGACACAATTAGTGATGTTTGTGTGTGTGTTTCATAAACAGATGTGATCAAGCACCTGCTCCAAAAAGGGCAAAGGCAGCACACACAGTCCACCATGTCATGGAAGGATCAGACAGATAACGACACAGTTCCACAGACTCTGCGATTCCTGCCCGCACATGAACCTGGACCTCAACTGAGGTCTTCAGACTCTCATTCTCCATGTAGTCTATTTAAAATGTTTTTCCCCTGACAGTGTTGTGTCAACTCTGTGCCACAACACAAATGCTCAAGCTGCCAAGTCAATAGCCAAGGGACACAAATACAAATGGAGAGATGTAACCGTGAGGGAGATGTATCGCTACATTGTGCTCTTATTTTACATGGCAATGGTAAAGTTGCCCTCCATCATAGACTGCTGGTGACAAAGAAGTATTTTCACAGTTCCCTTTCCAGCAACATTTATGTCAAGGAACAGATACAGGACAATTTCGTGGAATGTACGCATGAGTCACCCAGATGCAGACAAAGAAAATGACAGAAAGAGGGGCACATCTGAACATGACCGTCTGTTCAGAGTGAAACTGCTTATGGACACAATCCGTAAGACATGCAAAGCAATTTATCATCCTAGAAGACATTTAGCCGTGGATGAAAGGATGGTAGCATGCAAAGCTAACACTGGGAGGACACAGTACATGAAAGCCAAGCCAACTAAGTGGGGGTTCAAGTTGTTTGTTCTTGCCGATTCCTCAAATGGATACACTATTATTATTTAATGCATAGTATTGTAGCCCTACAGGCTAGGATTTGCAGAACCCTACTGTAGTGTATTGTGTTAGTTTTTGTTGCACTCTTTATTTTTTATACATACTGTACTGTATTGTTTTATTGTTACACAATTGCTTTTTTAATGCTGTCCTTGCTAATGTGTATTTTTAATAAACCACAAAGGAAACACATTCCTTCTTGTAGTACTGTACTTCTCACTCAGATCCTGGCTCAGTGATCCACAGCTCATTATGTATTCGACAGCTCATTATGCGACCCATTGTCTACGAAGCTGTCAGTCACAGCATGTCGACGCCTCTTCGCATATGGCCTTTCAAAGAAGAAAGTGTTTTTTAAATTTTAAATCAAAGTATTGTTTAAGGTGAATGAGCAGGCAGGATGATTTTCACATGATTAAAAATAAAAAACCTACATTAAAAGATCTGTCCTCAAAAAGTCTTGGGGATAAATGTTTACTATCGGTTTTGTGGCCTTATTTTAGTGAGTTTTTTTTTTGCTTTTTCAAAAACCACGCATAAACCTTAATTTGTCAAAAATACAAACACACACATATAAGTTGTGCTGGGCTACATATTATGGTAGCCCAGTTTCTGCTGAATACAGTGTAATAAGCCTTTTGTTAATAATATATTTTAAAAGCAACTAAAAAGAACCAAATGTAAGAGCATGTCAAAATCTCTCAAGGGGTCAAAAACACCCTCAGACTCCAGAGGGTTAAAGTTCATCAAAGAAATTGTGAACATTTTCATAAAAATATGAGTAATTGTGAATATATTCATTTTCATAAACATCATTTAAGTAAAAACTGTTAAAAGTACAAAAAATCAATGCAAAATGTAATGAAAATGCTTGAAAAAAAGTTTTTTTAACACAAAATTGTTTTTATTTAAATATTACATTTCATGTTCCTGAATAAAAAAGTTAACCTTTAATCATAAAAAATGTTATTGTGAAAATATGACTTTTTAGATACATTACCATTATTAAATTAAAAACTATAAAAAAGTGCAATAAGTGCACAAAAAAGTGACATGACAAAATATGACGTTTTTCATAAGAATATGAATATTCTTATTCATAAGCTTAATTAAATGAAAAAAGATTAAAAAGTGCAATCCGTGAACGAAAAACATTTACATGAGAAACAATGGTTTAATAAAAATGACATTTTGCATAACAAAATATGATAGTCATTATGAAAATATGATTTTTTATATTCAGAATCATTTGTTAACGGAAAAACTTTAAAAAAGTGCCATTAAGAAACAAAAAAGTGACCATACAAATCATGTTTGACAAAAATATGACATTGAAAATGTGATACTGTGAAAATGAATTTTCATATTTATAATCATTTAATGTAAAAACGTTAAAAAGTGCAATATGCACACAAAAAACATGATCTGAGAAAAATATACCCTTTTTTTAAATAAAAATATAAAAATGATACATTTTCATATTCACCAGAATAATTTCATGATAAAATGTTAAAAAGTGAAAAACAAATTCAATGAAAAATGTGAAATGACAAATCAAGTATTTAAAAGTTAAATTTGAAATGATGCTTCATATTCATGAGCATATTTTCTTTAAAAAACATTAAAAGTGCAAATATACATCGCAAAAAACTGATATGACAAACAGTGGGTTGAAACAAATCTGACTTTCTTTTATAAAAAACTTTTTTGTTTTTATCAATATATTACATTTCATATTCATTACTATAATTCAAACAAAAACGTTAACCTTTTTCATGAAAATATGAGTTATTGTGAATATATAAATTTTCTTATTCATTAGCATAATTTCATTAAAATCAATTAAAAATTGTAATAAGTAAACGAAAAACTTTCACATGACAAACCGTTTTTTGACAAAATGATGACGTTTTTTACATAAATATGCAATTAATTAATAAAATGAAAAAACATGAAAAATGATGGTTTGAGCAAAAAAAATTATATTTTTAAAAAAATATTAAATGAATTGATAAAATATAAATTCTCATATTCATCAAAATAATTTAATAAAAAACTGATAAAAAGTGCAAAAATTCAATGAAAAATGTGAAATGTCTAAGTTTTTACAAATTATTGTGAAAATATGAATTTACATATTCATAAGCATCACTTCACTAAGAATCGTTAAAAGTGCAATCAATGAACGATAAAGGTTTCACGATAGACCATGTTTTTACATAAAAATGACTTTTCTCTTATAAATATGAAATTAATAGGCAAAATTATGACTTTTCATATTCATAAGCATAATTTAACAAAAAATCATTAAAAAGTGCAAATGTTCATCACAAAAACTGTTATAACAAACAAAGGTTTGAAACAAATTTGACTTTAAAAAAAAAAAAATAGTTTTTATTACGTGATTAATAGCTTTTATGGCTTTTTAATTAAATATTTAATTGTTATTGTGAAAATATAAATTTTCATATTTATAAGCATGATTTAATAAATAACCATTAAAAAGTGCAATATAGAAGCGACTTGAAATATGAAAAACTTACATGAAATTGTTTTTTTATTTTTATTGTGAAAAATATGATTTCATATTCATAAGCATAATTTAATTACGAACCATTGAAAGTGCAAAAATTCAACACAAAACGTGATATGGCAAACAATGGTTTGAATTATTATTATTTTTTTCATTTTTTCTATGAATTATATAACATTTCCTATTTATAAGCATAATAAAAAAAATACATTAACCTTTACCATAATAATAAGAGTAATTGTGAAACTGTAAATCATATGATCATGGAAAACATTTTAAAAAAGTGCTATAAGTGAACAAAAAACACAAAAGTGACCACAAAAATATGACTTTTTCTTAACAAATGTGATAGGTATTAAAAAGTGAAAAACCTACATGATAATGATTTGAGCAAAAAATACCTATTTCTAAAATATTAAATTAATTGGTAAAATATAAATTCTTCTATTCATCAGCATAATAATTAATGAAAAACTGTTAAAAAGTATTTTGTTAATTAATTTATATATTTCATATTCAAAGGAATAATTTAATGGAAAAATGCAAAAAAAAGTGCAAAGATTAAATGAAAAAGCTGATATAACAATTCAAGTTTCTACAAGTTATTGTGAAATTTTATCATTAAACTAGAAACCGTTGAAAGTGCAAAGAATCAACGCAAAACATGATGGCAAACAATGGTTTGAAAAAAATCTGACTTTCTTTTACAAAAAAAATGTTTTTATTAAAATATTACATTTCATATTCAAAACAGAAACATATTTTCATTACCGAAATCGTGAACCTTTTCATAAAAATATGTGCAAATATGTAAAAAGTGGAATGTGTATATCCAAAGGAAAATTTTCATGAAAAAAAAAAAGTGCAAAAATTCAATGAAAAACATGACAAATCAAGTTTTATTGTAAAAAGTTATTGTAAAATTATGGCTTTTCATATTCATAAGCATCATTTAACAACAAATTTTATTTTTTTTAAATTGCAAATGTTCATCGCAAAATCTGTTATGACAAACAATGGATTGAAACAAATCTGACTTGCTTTTATAATATATATATATATATATATATATATATATATATATATATATATATATATATATATATATTAAAATATTACATTTCATATTCATAATCATAATTTTATAAAAAAAAAACTTAACTTTTTCATAAAAAAAAAATACGAGTTTTTGTGAAAATATGAATTTTTATATTCATAAACAGAATTTCATTGGAAGTCCCCTAGTGGTTAGGATGCGGCGGAACCAACCCCAGCCACTCTTAGTGGTCCCAAGCCCGGATAAATGGGGGAGGGTTGCATTAGAAAGGGCATCCAGTGTAAAAACTCATGCATCTGCTGTGGTGACCCCTGATGGGAGAGGCCATAAGAAAGTATAACCATAATTTCATTAAAAACATAAAAACGTGCAATACGTAAATGAAAAACGTTAACAACACAAACCATGGTTTGACCAAATTATGACATTTTACATAAATATTAAATTCATTTGTATAATATTCATTTTCATATACTGAAGCACATTTTCATGGAAAACAGTTGAATAAAGTGCAATATGTGAACAAAAAAGGTTTCATGATAACCATGTTTGGTAAAAATAATGAATATGAAATAAATTGGCAAAATGGGAATTTGTATATCCAAAGGAAAAATTTCATGAAAACTTTTTTAAAAAGTGCAAAAAATCAATGAAAAACATGATATGACAAATCAAGTTATTGTTAAATTATGACTTTTCATATTCATAAGCATTATTAACTAATAACCATTGAAAGTGCAAATATTCCTTGCAATATTCATGTGATGACATAATGGTTTGAATAAAATCTGACTCTTTTATAAAAAAGTTTTTTTATTGTTTTTATTAAAATATTACATTTTATACTTATAATTTTCACCTTTTTTTGCACGAACATGGTGGTACGAGTCTAGCCCAGGAACATGGTGACAGATTTCCCTGTTGCGTTTCTTTCCAAATCTTTAGACAACATAGCACAAGGGTGCATGCTTGCGTGCAGTGGCTGCTTGATGGTCTGATGGTCCGGGATGCTGAGAAAACAGTGCTGTCACATCCTTTGGTACTGTACACCTCACATCAGGTAACAGCTATTTTACATAACCTCAACACACAAGATATGACAGCACGACGTATATCTGGTTATGAAAACACGCTCTTGGCAACAGAAAACGTAACCATTAAGCCGCATTCAGCTATAGTAACGCTGCGTGATCTGCTAGACCTTATTGACTTCAATGGTTTTGACGACGCACACGGTTGCCTTAAACACATTGAACAAAAGACCTCTAGTAGGCCCGATCTTTTAGATATGGACCTGGAATTGCCTATATCAGCACTAGGTGTTGAGAAGCCAGGTTTTAAGACCCCGGAAGAATGTGAGCAATTGAAGTTGCATCATTAGCAAAGTAAATTTTGTTCCTTTTATAAGTTTGACGACATAGTCCACAAATGCTGGTCTTTAGTAAAGGAAAACCACCCTATTTGTGTAAAGTTCTTTTTAGAAAACGGGACGCCATGTCATCCGGACTAAAGAGAATAAGGACAACCCAAGTTGTTATCAGCATTCAGTTCAGAAGCCTGCATCTCTGATGGTATGGGGTTGCATGAGTACATGTGGCAGCTTACACATCTGGAACGGCACCATCAATGCTGAAAGGTATATCCAAGGTCTAGAACAACATATGCTCCCATCCAGACGTCGTCTCTGTCAGGGAAGACCTTGCATTTTTTCAACATGACAATGCCAGACCACATACTGCATCAATTACAATTCAACAACATTACAACTTTTTTGAGATGATTATTTACCCCTTAAAATTATATATTTTCTCATTTTAATCATTTGATATGTCATCCATGTTGTATTCTGAATAAAATATTGAAATTTGCAACTTCCACATCATTGCATTCTGTTTTTATTCACAATTTGTACAGTGTCCCAACTTTTTAGGAATCAGGTTTGTATAAATCAATTTCCATTGGTGGTGTTGAGATTCAGTGCGCATATCAAATCGATCTAGAACTTTTCTCGCATATCGCTTCTGTGACATTTTAACTTGACCCTCTGCTTGTTCAAAATCTATGCCCAGGAAATATTTCAACATTCCCATGTCTTTCATTTTTAACCTTTCAGTAAGCATTACCTTTACATTTTTCAGAACATTTTTGTTGTTAGTTGATATGATTAGATCATCGACCCATACTATCAGAATTACTTTCCCATCATGGTTTTCTTTTGTATATACACAGTTATCAGTTTGGTTTTGTGTAAAACCCTTCTCTTTCAAACACACGTGTAACATCATTTCAGTTTCGCCCAGACTGCTTAAGACCATAGTGCGATTTCTCTAATTTGCATACTAGTTTTTCACCGATTTCAGATTTTTGTTCATAGCCCTCTGGCTGTTCCATATAGATTTCGTGATTAATTGGTGAATGCAAATAAGCTGTCTTAACGGCCATCTGAAGCAAGATCAAATTTTCTTGTACTCTCACACTTGTCACATCAGCTGTGGATGAGAATGTTTCATCGTAGTCAGTCCCTTGTTTCTGACTGTAAGCCTTTGCAAGAAATCTTGCTTTGTATTTCTCACATCCATCAATGTGCTTTTTGAGTGAATAAATCCATCTGCCCCCAACTGTTTGTTTACCTGGTGGCAAATGAGTGAGTGTGAATGTCTTATTTTCCTCCAGTGAATGCATTTATTTGTCCATAGCATCCTTCCATTTCCTTGCTTTGGTTGATGTTATGGCATCCTGGTAAGTAACAACAGTCTATACATGTTTGAAGTTTGTCTTCTATATACTCAGTCTCAAAATCTTGAAGATGAACTGGTATCCTCCTACTTCTTTGAGGGTTCCTTCTGACTTCATTCTCAGCATCTTTGCCAGGCTGCGTGTGATCAGTATGTTCAGGCAAAGTCTCAGAAACATCACTTGCCTGGTACCTGCCTTGGCCTGGTACATTTTCCATATTTTCGTCAATATCTTTCTCACTGCTAATGATGTTAGGATCTTATATCCTCGATTTCTGTAAATGGCTCAAATGTTTGTGTTTCTCTTTCTTTGGTTGTCTTAGCTGTGAACTTCACCAACCTATGCTTTTGGACCGTATCTGTGTTTGGAAAGTACACTAAATAAGCTGGACTGTTTTTATCATTGTCGATGAACACACCTTGTTTACACCTAGATTCCAATTTGCCTCTCTCTTGTTTGTAAGCAAAACATATAGATCCAAATTTCTGCATTTTGGAAACATCTGGCTTTCTGCCTGTGAACAACTCATATGGGGGTTTTCCTTGTATGTCTACTGAAGCACCTGCTTCTTACATAAGCTGATGTTTGCATAGCGTAGTTCCATAAATCATCTGGAAATTCACTTTCTATCAGTAAGCGCCTGGTCATGTCAAAGTGTGTTCTCCAACCTCTTTCTGCTGTGCCATTTTGATGAGGTGCGTAGGGTGCAGACGTTTCATGTGTAATTTTATTCTTTGCTAACAATGCCTGAAAATCTCGACTCATAAATTCAGTGCCGTTATCTGAACAAATGCACTTGATTTCTTCACAAGGTGCCTATGTTAGCTAGGAATTTTTCTACGGCTTGAATTGTGTCACCCTTGCACTTCAGAAAATACACTAACACAGTCTCGGAATCTGTAAACGACTGTGCATATCTGTGTCCCTCTTTGCTCTTTGTTGACATGGGGCCGGCTAAGTCAGTATGAATTAGTTCTAAGGGTTTCTTTGCCTTTCTGTCTGGCTCCCTGTTTCCTGTCTGAGTGAATTTTCAAATAATACAAATTTCCTCTTTAATGAATGTCAAACCTGCCGCTGTCTTTGGTAACCATATGACTGTTCACTCTTTTGAAGGTGATTGTTGCTCCACCATTTGTTGCCCTTGAACCTGAGAAAATATCATGTGGGTATGTAGGCATGTATAGAGCGTCCCATAGCTGAACTCGTTGGTGTTGTCCAGTGTCATCTAGGAAGAAAAGCACAGCTGTTCCTCTTTGTTGTGAGCCATTTCGCTGCATTTTGTCCTGTCTGCTAAAATTCCACTGAATGAGTTTCAGGATAAAAAATAGCTGTCAAAGTCTTTGAATTTCTTTATGTCATTCACAATATGAGCTGTTGCACCAGCGTCTAACCATGATGCCTTTGATCTTTACATTGTCTGACGGTCCTCCAGATTCGGAGCGCTCAGCTTTAAAGAGATGGTCTTTTCCATCTACAACCTTTTCATCTTGGCCTCCCCTTTTCTTACATAGAAATTCTGCATGTGTATTATTTTTGCGAAAATTGCACCACACCCTTTGGCTACATGTCCAAAAAATAAAGACCCCACATTTGGAACAGGTCACATTGGTATCCTCATATTTTCTGTCTATCGTGATTTCACAAAAACTGTTGAAAACTACAAAAGTTGAATGAAAATGGATTAGAAAGTCATACTTCATCAAAAAGGAAATAAAAGCACAAATTGGGCGAATCCTTCTGCATGCAAAATCAGTTTCAAGAATGAGTTTCTTAGCCACTGAAAATGGGATTCGGCAAGTCTCAGGCTTCTAAGACAAAGAGAAAGCGTTTTTTCAAACCAAGTGTTTTTTTCACAAACAGCATGCACTTGCCCATGATCTGTTTACATGTTTATGATGAGAGATGATATAATAAAACATTTTCTGACCAAAATATGATATTTTTCATATAAACATTAGTTATTTCAAATGTATGAAATTTCATATCCATAATCATACTTTCATGAAAACTGCAAAAAGTGAAAGCAAATGGCTTAGAAAGTCATACTTATTCAAAAACGAAACAACACATATTTGGCAAAGTCTTCTAGGCGCTGTCAAGAATGAGCTCCTTAACTGCTGAAAATGCAATTCCGCAAGTCTCAGGCTTCCGAGCGAATTTGCAGTTATAGCATGAACTTGGCCATGCTAAATTTACATGAGATATGATGTTACAAATCATTTTCTGACCAAAATATAACATTGTTTACATAAATATTTTAGTAATTGCAAAAAATAGTCTTTGTATTAGATATTGCAAAAAGATTCTGATGAGATATGCCATACCAAATAGAAACAGACATATGACACATTATGCGTAGACAAAAATGTGTTTTAAATTAAAAGAAAATAATATTTTTTGTATTCATTAGCGAATACATTTGTTTTGATTACACATTAATCAGATAAATTCCAAATCTTTTTGTCAAAACAAATCATCATTTGTATTTTTTGTCATGTTTGAAGTTTGTCTTCTATTATACTCAGTCTCAAAATCTTGTAGATGAGCTGGTATCCTCCTACTTCTTTGAGGGTTCCTTCTGACTTCATTCTCAGCATCTTTGCCAGGCTGCGTGTGATCAGTATGTTCAGGCAAAGTCTCAGAAACATCACTTGCCTGGTACCTGCCTTGGCCTGGTACATTTTCCACATTTCCATCAATATCTTTCTCACTGCTAATGATGTTAGGATCTTATATCCTCGAAAATGGCTCAATGTT
>NC_060896.1:13684-83684 GCF_014805685.1 Silurus meridionalis
ATAAATCTAAATCTTAACCCTAACCCTCACACCTCTCTCCTAAATCCTAATCTCTATCCCTAACCCTAACCCACTCTAACCCTAACCCTAAATCCTAACCATAATCTCTATCCCTAACCCTAAAACCCAACCCTAATTTCTATCCCTAATCCTAAATCCTAACCCTAATTTCTAACCCTAACCCTAATTTCTATCCCTAACCCTAATTTCTATCCCTAACCCTAATTTCTAACCCTAACCCCAACCCTAACACAAACCCTAACCCTAATCCTAAATCCTAACCATAATCTCTATCCCTAACCCTAACACCCTAACCCTGACCTTCTAACCCTACCCCTAACCTCTAACCCTAACCCCAACCCCAACCCTAATTTCTATCCCTAACCCTAATTCTAAAACCTAACCCTAATTTCTATCCCTAACCCTAATTTCTATCCCCAACCCTAAATCCTAACCCTAATTTCTAACCCTAACCCTAATTCTAAAACCTAACCCTAATTTCTATCCCTAACCCTAATTTCTAACCCTAACCCTAATTCTAAAACCTAACCCTAATTTCTATCCCTAACCCTAATTTCTATCCCTAACCCTAATTTCTATCCCTAACCATAAATCTAAATCTTAACCCTAACCCTAATTTCTATCCCTAACCATAAATCTAAATCTTAACCCTAACCCTAATTTCTATCCCTAACCCTAATTTCTATCCCTAACCCTAATTTCTATCCCTAACCCTAAATCCTAACCCTAATTCTAAAACCCAACCCTAATTTCTATCCCTAACCCTAATTTCTAACCCTAACCCCAACCCTAACCCAAACCTAACCCTAACCTCTAACCCTAACCCTAATTTCTAACCCTAACCCTACCCCTAACCCTAATTTCTATCCCTAACCCTAATTTCTATCCCTAACCCTAATTCTAAAACCTAACCCTAATTTCTATCCCTAATCCTAAATCCTAACCCTAATTTCTATCCCTAACCCTAATTCTAAAACCCAACCCTAATTTCTATCCCCAACCCTAAAACCCAGCCCTAATTTCTATCCCCAACCCTAATTTCTAACCCTAACCCTGACCTTCTAACCCTACCCCTAACCCTAACCCAAACCTAACCCTAATTCTAAAACCTAACCCTAACCCTAACCTAACCCTAACCCTAACCCTAACCCTAACCCTGACCCTAACACCCTAACCCTAACCTAACCCTAACCCTAACACCCTAACCCCAACCCTAACCCTAACCCTAACCCAAACCTAACCCTAACCCCTAACCTAACCTAACCCTAACCTCTAACCCCAACCCTAACCCTAACCCTAACCCTAACCCTAACCCAAACCTACACCCTAACCCCAACCCTAACCCCAACCCTAACCCCTAACTCTAACCCTAACCCTAACCCTAACCCCAACCCTAACCCACTCTAACCCTAACCTCTAACTCTAACCTCTAACTCTAACCCCTGACCTTGACCCTCTAACTCTAACCCTAACCCACCCTAACCCTAACCCTAACACCCTAACCCTAACACCCTAACCCTGACCCTAACCTCTAACCCTAACCCTAAATCCTAACCATAATCTCTATCCCTAACCCTAAATCCCAACCCTAACCCTCACACCTCTCTCCTAAATCCTAACCCTAAAACCCAGCCCTAATTTCTATCCCTAATCCTAAATCCTAATCTCTATCCCTAACCATAAATCTAAATCTTAACCCTAACCCCAACCACCTAACCCCAGCCCTAACCCCCAAGCCTCTAACCCTAACCCTGACCTTCTAACCCTACCCCTAACCCTCTACCTCTAACCCTAACCCCCGACCCTGACCCAACGCTAACCTAACCATACAAAACAAAACAAACATCCTTGATTTCACTTCATAAATGTTATTTTTAATACAAAAAAGACACCACAAAAATATTTTATTTAAAAAGAAAGAAAAAGCTTTTAAACAAAAAAATAGTTCTGCCAGACAGAGATGGTTGAATGGTTGTCACCCGCAGGCATGCCATTCAGAGCATTGTACCACCTATGCACCATCATCACCACCGTACAGGATACCATCCACAGTGAGAGAGGTTATTCTCTCATGCAGACATGGTAAAATATGGCAATATCCAAAACCAACGTAATGCACAGTGACAGAGAACTCTCTCTATGCAGACGCAATGAAATTTGCAGGCCACAAGAGGGCAAAAAAATACATACCGTACTGCATCACATCAGCTGTCTTTCAGAACACAATTTTTTTGTGGGATTTTTTGTGTCTGTTGGGGACCTGAGGTTAAAACAACGATCCCACAAAAAACAAATAGAACATGGGCCACTCGTCCATATCTGCAAAAAAAGAACACAGCAGAGACAAAATGTTGTTCAAAAGCAATCGGATGACTCGGATTTAGTGAATACAGTGAATACAGCCAGAAAAATGTTAGAACATTGGCTTAAACATATAAAATAAATCTCCCCATAAGCATGCATGCACAGAAGGGGAACAAAAATGTGGTTATTTTAGCCAAAAAAGTCAATATCGCTCGCCCACAACTCGGCCTGCTTAATAGAGGCATAAACTTTATTCCATCATGGAATATTAACAGACAATATCACAGGAGGCAAATGCGGTATGATCTGCAAAAAAAAAAAAACAGCTTCTTCCACCTTAGAAATATTTCTAAGCTAAGAAACATGTTATCTATATCTGACGCAGAGAAGCTTGTCCATGCGTTCATGACCTCCAGAATAGACTATTGTAATGCATTACTAGGTGGATGTCCTAAACAAACAAGCTTCAGTTAGTTCAGAATGCAGAGTTCTCACAAGGCCAAGAAAATATATAACCCCAATCTTATCGTTCCTACACTGGCTACCTGTTAGTTGCAAGTTTCGAATCGACTACAAACTACTACTTCTTACTTATAAAACTCTAAATGGTTTGGCTCCCATGTATCGATCCAGTCTTTTAACACGCTACGATCCGTCACGTTTCCTGAGATCTCAAAACGCTGGACTTCTAGTAGTTCACTAAAGGTGGTAGATCATTCTCACATTTAGCTCCTAAACTTTGGAATAGTCTTCCTGACAGTGTTCATGGCTCAGACACACACTCCCAGTTTAAGTGCAGATTAAAAAGGTCTCTCTTTAGCAAAGCCTACACATAACATACGTCTCACATCATAACCTTGTGCTCCAGAACATCTGATCACATGCACATTATCAACTTGTGCTATTTATATCATGAACATCAGCTACACTAATTTCTCTCCACTGCTTCTCTTTCTTTCCCCATCCCGAGGCATCCTGAGGTTTGGGCAGCTCCAGTCTCGTCCCACCTCATGAAGATTATGGACCTTTGAAGAAGCAGATCCCGAACTCGCAAACATCCCGAACCACCTAGAGACGTACCAGTGCCAATTGGACCCCAAGTTTTGACATTGGACCTCCTGGAGTGTTAAAAGGCTCTGGCATGGAGAAGCTGGTGTTGGATCTGTAATGATCACAAATGTTGAGCTCAGTAGCGCCTACTTTTATAACCATAAAGACTGTACAAGACTGTAGAAAGAACATTACTTATAATCTTATACTCCAGTGCTCATGTTAGTTCTCACTCTCCAGTGTTCTGTATTGTTGAAAGATTTATGATCAAACTCTTGATGTCACCCAAATGAGGATGGTTTCCCCTTTCATGTCTGGTTCCTCTCAAGGTTTCTATCTCATAACATCTAAGGTAGTTTTTCCTTGTCACAGTTGCCATGGCTGCTCATCAGGGATAAATGTACACCATTCACCTTGACTGTTGATTTCTGTAAAGCTGCTTTGAGACAATGTCTGTTGTGAAAAGCGCTATAGAAATAAACTTGACTTAATAAAACTAAGAACTCGCCCACGTGAGGAATAAAATTCTTCCATATATTGTTAGAATCCTGCACTCATTGGCTACATTTTCCTACAATCATTTAGTTTCCATAATGCTACTCCCCAGAAATAAAAGGTTTGAAATGAAAGGTGGTGCATATTAAAAACGTTGGCACCTGCTAATAGAGAGGAGGCTCAAGCCTGGGATTCCATATCTTTTACTGTTTTTGTTTTGTAACACTACACTGTTAAAGTGGTTGCCAGAACTTTACCATCAAAAGTACGGTAGGAACGATATTGGTTTTACAGGATTGCACCCATTGTACTGTATATTTAACGGATTTTAATTGTGTTTTTTACGGTTTATAACTGTCTAATCAATGTTTGTGTTATAAAATGCAGTTTATACCCATCAAAATACAGGGTTTACATTGTAATAATTATGGTTCATAGCCATATTTTTTTACAGCTCAGAACTGTTTAATTTAAAGGTTTATTTTGTAATTATTACATCATATGTATCTTTATTTAAAAAATACATGGAACCACACTGATGTCCAAGTCTATTAATAGACTTGGACATCAGTGTGGTTCCATGTATTTTTTAAATAAAGACTGGCAGGCATTTAAAACAATAATGTATTTTCTGTTCTTGTGTTTTAACAGAAGTATACAGTGTCTACAGTGTCAGCATTTTAAACATTTCTGCTACCTAACTCCCACTTTAAAATGAGCTTGGGAAGATACAGTAGGAAAAGGTTCAGATAAACATTTACAGTAAGAACTACTAAAGCAGAACAAGGCACAAGTGCTTACAGAATATAGCTACCACTAAACATGTGGTTACAACTCGAATCATTAACATGTCAATGTTTATAAAGTTTAAACTTGGAAACCTTGAAAACATTGAAACTCTAAATATTAAGTGAACCTCCCCTCCTAGGTGTCTTTCAAATACCTTTGCAGGAATTCAAGCACTGACACCAGTTCAGTAGGGTAGTGAATGTTGAAACAGTAGTAACTGCCGAACATTAGGCAAATAGCAGCGATGAAAGTAGTGATGTCATCGTTCACAATCTTGCGGTCCACACTGAGCATGAATCGAACAGCAGTATAGCAGGAGCGTCCTGTGGATACATTTCAATTCAATGAAGACATGTACATGTATTAAGGTAATTGTGTAGTTACATAAAGGTATTTTTCGGTCTATAAGCTGCTACTTTTTTTCCCCCACGTTTGAACCCGTGGCTTATTTATTTTTCCTGGGTTTTTCCCGGTTTCACAAACTTCAAGCCAAAAAACTGGACCCCATAATATTAGACCAATGAAATTTTCGAAAGGAGACGGGGAGGAACAAAAAAAAAAAAAACCCTAACACACACACACACACACACACACACACACCTCACCTGTGTTCTGAGCTGCACGGCATCGGGAGAAAAAACTTTTTTTAAATGCACGAAATTGTTGTGAAAGGAAGGAGGAAGACAGTGAACAATGACTTTCTTGGTAGGCTACTGTTTAGATACAAGCCGCTGTAACGCGTTGAGTCTGGGATGCACACAAGGTTATGGAAAAAAAAAACAGAATTTAATATATAAAGTAAAGCAAAGGGGCAAAGGCAAAAACAGAATCCAAAAACAGTCCAGGGTCTAGGCACAGGCAATAGGGCAATACAGGGAAGCAAAACCAAAAAACATCCAGAAAATCCAAATACCAGCAAACAGATCAATACAGGGCAGAACAAAACACAAACCAAAAACAGTCCAAAGTCCAAACCAGGAAACTAGGGTGGCAGAGAAGAACAGGGATCAGGATCCAGAGCAGGCAGGATGGCAAGAATGATCTGACAGGCTCGGAAACCAGTAAAATAATCTGGCCAGGAGCTTCTTCTTCTCGTGGTGTTTTATGGCGGTTTGTGGCCAGGAGCTAAAGTCTTGGTTGTCCTTATATACCGGAAGGCGCGGAAAAAACGGCAAGATGACCCGGAAGTGTTTACCGCGGAACCGGAAGTGCATGCCGCGAAACCGGAAGTGCGCGCAGTGTGCCCGGGAGATCCTGACAAAAATACCGCTATGCTCCTAAAGGAAGCGCAACATATTTCACCCATTACACCGTGTAACAGACACTGTCTTTCGTTAAAGCCTGTGTAAAGTTGATTAGTTTCAATGTAGACAGGTGCGGCTTATTATGTTTAAAATACAAATCTTTGTCAAATTCTTATATATGGGTGCGCTTTATTGTCCGGAAATTACGGTTTATGACTATCATACACATAGCAGTTTATTTAGTGCTGCCCTGAATAACTATCACATAATAGATTTCTACACATTCTACAACACAAATTACTAACTCCATTTAATAAAATAACCTAGTTCAAAGGTTTAGATACCCCAAATGCTTAACTGTCTGATGTTACATGAGAGATGAACATTCTGTTTTGTTGTTCATTAGTCTTATTTAATTTAAAACATTAAACAAAATCCACTAGGTCCTGAACATGCTTTGAATTTCCAGCATCCAAATATCTGAGCATGACCCTCGTCTTTTAACACTGACAGTTATAAGACTCATACAACTATTACCAAATGTCCACAAATTTTAAAGACAAATCTCCAAATTATACAATGGTCAGTCAGTGGTAGAAAGGGGAAATATGCAGAAGATGTCAAAAAGCAGATACCGTGCAAGAACTGGGTTTATTTTGATAAGTTTTAAGTTTCAGATTAAACAAGACACTTGTGAACAATAATCACAAAAAACAGAAATGTTAATGATTTATGTAATATCGTACAGTATTTAGCTTCTAGTGTTTCTAAACTTTTAACTAGAATATATTTGTAAACTGAGTTATTAGTCTGTGTTGTGGAAAATATGTAAATACTTATACTTACCACACACAATAACGCAAGGCGCCACAGGCAGGTTTTCCAACTCTACATCCTTTGCGAGGCTTGTCTCTTCTACATAATGAAGAAGGAGGTCCTCTTTCTCATCAAAATAGGAGAGAAGTAGAAGAATCATGTCATACACTTCATAGGAGCAACCATTTGTCTGTCCTCTCAAAACTTGTAATTTTGTTATAGCCTGTAAGACATGCTTGTTTTTGGTTGTGCAAACATTCATCATGAAGTTCAACAGCCTATTTCCTTTTTTGTCAATGCTCTTCAGGAAGGTCTCTATAAGTGGTATCCCTGTGAGGTCTTTAAAGTGCACTTCCATTCCACTTTCCTGAAACAAAATTGGCCAGTCATCAGTGAGGATTTACATGTCTGTTCTCATGTCTTTTTTATTTTTGGTGTGCTGGTCCCTCTTGCATTTTCGAGAAGGAGTAGTGTCCAGGACCATTCACATCTTGCAAAGACTTTGGATATTTGGCAACAATACTTTTGGTGACTTTCATTAAATCGTTCCTACTTGGACAAACTTTCATCATTGCCGCAACAACAATACTCACTATTTCCCTACGCAACCAAGGAATTGTTTTTTTCTGTCTCACAAGTGCCTGCATTAATACCTCAGGAAACTTATTCCATGGGACTTCAAAGCTGTCCACCCAGTTCACACTAGGAGGGGAGGTGTTGAGAGATGAGCTTCAAAAACTGAACAGACGGTTTGCTTTGGGGTTTCGGAAATTTGTGCTGTAAAAAAAAGTCAAAAAAGTACTTAGTTGGACAAGGAATAGTTCAACCAAAATGAAAAATTTCATCATGGTTTATTGCCCTATTCTTATTCCAAACCAGGCACTAATTTAGAATTACAAGATTGTAAGTAGATTACAGACAAACTTTTCTTTAGAGTTGAACAGTTACTTTAACGATCACAATAATTTGTTTGCCTCACTGTTACTGTATAATAAACAGAATATAAAGTGTATTAAATAGAACAACAAAAAGTAATAAATAACAAGAGTAATTGTTACTTTTAATAACAAAAGTAATAAATATGTATGACCATTAAAGAGAGAGAGTTTACCCCAAAATGAAAATTCCGTCATTATTTACTACCATTTATAGTTGGGAGAATGTCAGTACGCAAACAAACCTGATCCCTGCTTGGTTACTGACATTCTTTTAACTATCTTCCATTGTGTTTAACAAAACAAAGAAATGTATACAGGTCTGGAACAAACTGAGGGTGAGGAAATAATGACAGAATTTTAATTTTGGGGTCAACTATCCCTTTAACCCTCTCAAGGCAGGCGTTGCTGATTTGCAACAGTTAAAAACTAACTACCTTATTACTCCAGATACATATTTTATGAGGTTTTTTTACTCAGAAGTACCACTGCAGGACTTGGTTGTCCATTAGCAACAAACAGTTTCCCACTTGCTGACCAGGTGGCAGTGTAGTCTCCCTTCCAACATGTCTGTTTCCATGGGTTCCCTGAAACTGATTTTCTTGGCATCAATTTCGTGTAAGTATCACTATCAACCTCCATTAATTTGAAACTAAAACTGCATCAGAAGAATCATAAGTGTATATAGACACAGTAAATGCCAATTAGTAGATTTTATCTCTTCTGGATTTTTCCCCTGGTGCAGCTCTATTTCAACGTAGCAGATTTGCAACGTGTGGCCAGATAGGTACCACTGGATATCACATGCTTTATCTACTAGTTTGCCTATATTTTGAGCAACAGTTTATACTAGGGTTATTTTCCTATCACCAGTGTTTACGTATTACTTTGAGGTGTCACTGAGGGTATATCATATGGAAAATTTAATAATTTGGAGTGAAGTTACAAACAATCAGAGGCAGATTTGATCAAAAGCAATGGCACAATACCATGTTCATTTGACTGTGCAGTGAGGAAAACTGATGTAGCCTAAATTCCATGGCACTTTTATTAGTACAGATCATTGTGTCAAAGCATTTTTTGGCAAACTACCTTACAGAATACTCTCTATGCAGGATTTGCAGTGTGTTATGGCAGGCAGACGAAAGTTTTACTCAGCCAGGGAAGTCATTGAGTACATTTGCCTTCCTGATGGTGCTTTATCTGACACAGAATCGATTCCAGACGATAAAATTGCTGATCCAGATTTTGAGGAATCTCCTGAAGCATACGAGTCTGACTCCAGCTTTGATGATGATAAGCCACTGGCAGCAATACCAAAAGCTAATCTCAACCACCTTGATGTTGAAATTCATAACATACATGCAGACAGTGACACTGAGGTCCCAGATGACAATGAACCTCAGCCAGGCCCAGCTCCAGTCAACAAAGAGTTTTCTTGGAGGCAGAGGAAACCCCCAGCAGCTGACATAGACTCTTCATTCCGAGGACCTGCATTCTCACCTCCCCCAGACGAAATACCAAGTCCAAAGTGGTATTTTGATCAGTTCATGGACAAATCTGTGTTTGAACATATTTCTAACCAATCTAACTTGTATGCAGTTATGAAGAATGGCCCAGAACTGAAAACAACCCTTCTGAAATAGAGCAATTCATTGGTTTACACATCTTGATGACCGTAGTACGTATGCCATCATACCGCATGTACTGGCAGACGGCAACCCGCTACGACCCAATTGCGACAGTCATGGGGCGTGGCGATTTGATAACCTGCGTACATACATCCACATGAACGACAATACCAATGTGAAGCAAAGGGTGAGCCTGGATACGATCCATTATTCAAGGTGCGTCCAGTTCTTGAGAAAGTCCGTGCCAACTGTTTGAAGGTTGAACCAGAAGAAAACCACTCCATTGATGAGCAGATGATCCCCTTCAAAGGAAAGATTGGAATGAAACAGTATATCAAGAACAAGCCGCATAAATGGGGAATCAAGGTCTTTACTCGTGCAGGTGTCACTGGACTAGTCTATGACTTTGAAGTATACACTGGAAAAGGGACCGTGACCAATGAGCGTGGACTTGGTGTTGCCGGTGAAGTTGTGCTTCGTCTTGTATCAGAAGTTCCAAAAGGACTAAACTACAAGTGCTTCTTCGACAACTGGTTCACTTCCCCTGAACTCATTGTGGAACTGAAGAAAATGGGAATTCTAACAGTTGCTACCATCAATCGTAACCGTCTCCGTGGATGTACCCTCAAGAGTGACAAGGAACTCTCAAAGGCGGGCGTGGTGCGTATGAAGTGAAATACGAAAAGACAAGTGGGATGTCCATCGTGAAGTGGTATGATAACAAGGCAGTGTTGCTGGCATCATCCTTCATTGGCCCTGAACCTGTTGAGAGATGCAGAAGGTGGTCGAAAGAGAAGAAGGAATATGTGGAAGTGGACAGACCCCACATTGTCAATGGTTGGCTCCTCTATCGCCGTCATCTCACCCAGAAGCAGGAGAAGAAGTATATGCCACTTCTTGACTTCCGTGTTCAAGTTGCAGATGCCCTCATCAAGGTTGGCAAACAGGCTGACTTGAACAGTAGGAAAAGAGGACGACCGTCACTGGAAGATGATCCAACGTCCCATCAAGCTGCCCCACCTCCACCTCCACTTCAGAGGATCTCTGCACCATCAGTTGATGTCAGATTAGACCGATGCGATCATTTCCCCATCCATGCTGAGAAACGTGGACGATGCAGACTTTGCAAGAATGGCTACACGCAAATGGCCTGCCTGAAGTGCAAAGTACTTCTGTGCTTTACAAAAGACAAAAACTGTTTCTTGGAGTACCACATGACAAAGTGACTTGGAAACATGCCCTACTCAATGAGGATTTGAGATATTGGATTTGGATCCCATATTGTTTTTGTTGTTGTTCTGCCACTGAAAAGCACTTTGTTACATTGTTTGAAAAGTTGTATATAAAAAGTTATTGTTCATATCATATTCAGTCGTCAGTGTCTAATTACCACACTGGGCCAATGTTGCAAATCTGCAACATCCCAGAACGCCTTGCATGTAAAGTTCTCTCTAAAAAAAAAGTCAGGATTCTATTGTACTACCCCATATGATAATTTTCCCCAAATATCAGATTTTTCCTGTTACTAAAACTTAATTTGAGCCTGAGAGGGTTAAGGTTTTTGTAACGAAACAAATACATGGACTTACTGGTCTCCTTTATGTTTACGGTAAAAATAAGCCTTAAATGCCCCATATGATCGAAACGTTTCATGGCGATCTGTAGCGGCGCACTTGAACACACCTCGTGGTTCATTACGGTGAAGTTTGACATGTAAAACATGCCCCCGAAGGGTTTGCACTAATATTCCACAGAAATAACAGCTAAACATTTTAACCATGTGAACAAACACACACTCTACTGCTGTTTTAAACACCTAAATGATGTTTCACATACCGGGCTGGAGTTTGCAAGTCGGACTACATGTGCTGCCTAGACATGCTTATGCGTCATGAAAACAGGTACAGGGTACATGGTTTAAAACTACACACTGATTAAAACAGTTTAATCCAACTTACCAATGTGCCCATACACACTTAAAGAATATTTTTACCTATTTGTAGTTTATCTCCGACAATGCTTCACAAGAATCGCCTTTTCGCCCCTGCTTAAATGCGAGAAATCAAACGCTGCAGTGTGCTCCGCACCAATTAGTATTCAGCCAATCAGATTCTTTGCCCACTGGCGCCAAGGCACAACATTTATCATGATGCTTAACGGTTACCTTTTTAAATGCTTGTTGAATTTTTCCTACCTTAAAACAAACACCTGTGGACAGGAGACAAAACAGATCATTGAATTTCTTAAATTTCGATCACACACCCTAAAAAATGTAAAATCACTGTTAATTAGAGCAAAACAATATTTTAGTTCTCAAGATCAAATAGACAAATGTCAAGGTGGACATTTTAAGCATTTTAGGCAGACAATTCTAGCAGACAATTTTTTTAGAAGTCATTATATTACAGCATTACACAGACAAAGATGATTTTATCAAACATATGTTACAATTATCTATGTCCTCTGTCCTGCATTGTAGTTTTCAAATGCACACTGCACAGGGGTGTCAAATATGTTTATGTATTTGTAATAAGATATGTTAGGAGGGCAATTCCATGAAACAACCTTACAATGAAAAAAATTTAGTTTTTACCGAAGGTATTTTCACATTCATGACACATGTTTATTTCCCTTTTGTAAAATAAAAAGACAAAATTATAATTTTTTATGGTAAGTAATACAGTATATTGTTAATTTTACTGCAATAAACCATATTTTCATATTTTTTAATTGTTAAATTAAAGGTCTTACTCTGTAAATGTAATTACAGTTTTTTCACTGTAAATTCTATGGTTATTGCAAGTTTTGTGAAATGCGGTTTTATCCTGTAGCATTTATACTTATTTTCCACTATAATTAGCAAATAAATTATTTAAAAAACAGACAATGTGATTTTCTGGATTTTTTTCAACATTTTGTCTCTCATAGTTGGTGTACATATGATGAAAATTACAGGCTTCTCTCATCTTTTTAAGTGGGAGACCTTGCACAATTGGTGAATGACAATACTTTTTTGCCCCACTGTAATTATAGTGCTCTACAGGTTATTTATAAAATAGTTTGGATTTATATTATTCATTAGGATTTTTTGCTTGATGTTTTAAATTTTATTATTGAAATAATCCATGCAATTATTACTGCCTATTAATTCAATACAATTAATTTTTATTTGTATAGCACTTTTAACAATGAACATTGTCTATTGAACATTGTCTATTGTCTTCAATTGTCTATTAATGGTTTGCATGTTAATGCAGTGCTTTTATTTCCTGTTAATTTTGCTACAGTACTGAATAAAAATATATGATTATGCTTGTTATTTTCATAATTTTATAGAAATATAGCGCAAGCTGAGAAGGGTTTAAAACAGGAAACGTGGATGGTAAGGTGGATCCAGAGGACTTTTGAGGCAGCAGTCATAATTACGGGATGATCTGAGTAGGATGGCTCAGACATTTCTCCACCCTTGACAGCAACACCAGAGCAGGACAAGTGCAGACAGGACCAATGCTTCTGCTTCCTGGGTGGAAAACAAGGGAGGTTGGGAACTGTGGGTGACCTGGAAGGGCGAGAGTCCAGTGGCAGCAATGGGCAAGGAGTTGTGGGCATATTCTACCCAAATAAGCTTGGAAGGCCAGGTGGATCAATCTTCGGAGCAAAGGATACAGAGCCCAGAGTCCTAATTCCTGGTTGAGTCTCTCTGCCTGTGGGTGGAAGCGAGAGGATAGGTTGACAGAGATCCCCAGAAGCTGACAAAATTCCTTTCATAAGTTAGCTGTAAATTGGGGTTCCCAGTCAGACACAATATTGCAAAAGAGGCCATGTAGGCAGAACACGTGTTGGAGCAGGAGCTGGAAGGTCTCCTCAGCAGATGGTAGTTTGGCAAGGGGAATAAAGTGAGCTATCTTGGGTTAGGGTTAGAGAAGCGGTCAATGACGGTGAGAATGGTTGTGTGTCCGTCTGAGGGATGGAGGCCGGTGACAAAGTGCAATATGAGACAAGAGCTGTCTGGGAAATGGGAGAGGGCAGAGCAGCCCTGCTGGGGGTTATGGCACACCCGGAACACCTCGGAGAGCAGCTGATCAGGCACAAAGAGTCTCTGCTGCAGACAACCCTCAGGGATGGGCTGACCCAAAGTGGCCTGCAAGACCTTCCTTTCAATGTCTAGGTGAAGAGCACAGACAGTTACGGAGGGTGGACAAACAATAAATGGCATCTTGTACCCCTAAAGCCAATGACACCACTCTTTCAAGGCCAGCTTGACTGCCAGGAGCTCCCATTCTCCTACAGGGTAGTTCTGTTTGGCTGGGCTTAGGCGGCAGGAAAAATTCTGTTCCAATCCAGATGGGGGTTAGGTTTAGCCCCCAGTAAAAAAAAAAAACATAACACGAGCATGGGGCGACGGAATAATCAGGAAAGATAGCCACTCCTGGTGTTGTTCGGCAATGGTAACAAGCAGTGGCTTGGAATGCCGAGATGCCTGGAGGAGGGTGTTCCAGTCTATGTCCCGGACAACAGCTTGGTCTCTATGTCCATTTGACAGGCCAGGTTTTGATCTACAAATTCCGACTCTGCTCCAGAGTCCTATTTTGAGAAGCGGTTTGGAGGAGACAGACAGTGTTTGGCTCGATATGGGATCCCCAGTCAACGGTGAGGAAGGCGTCGTACAAAGCAGTGTGGTCCCAACCACTGTCAATGGTGTCTGTCCACAGCGTACTAAGCAACTGAGAACTTGTTTATAGTCCTCTTTGCACAATACTATATAACAAATATTTTGGTTTTGTTTTAAATAAAAGCTAAAGATCACCATAAAGTTAAACCTGTCTGTTACTTAATGTTGGGGACATTTAGTCTTCCATTGTACACCTTACAGAACTAACAACAGGCTGTGTGTGTGTGTGTGTGTGTGTGTGTGTGTGTGTGTGTGTGTGTGCATGATTTATTTTATTTTGCAGAGAAGCATTATTTAATGAACCAGATTGCTGGAGTGTGTCCTTCTTTAATGAGCACCTTATCATCACAAACTCTGTATTTATGATTTGCACACACACACACACACACACACACACACACACACACACACACAAACACACACACACACGCACACTGAATGGATTTTATGCCAAAATTGTCATTAATTCCTGCCCTTCCAGTTTGCACATTGTCTAATATTGTTTTGTGTGTGTTTGTGTGTGTGTGTGTGTGTGTGTGTGTGTGTGTGTCCATCTCTTTTACCTATAACTCAGTGGTCCCCAACCCCCAGGCCGCGGACCAGCACCGGTCCGTGGGTCAATTGATACCAGGCCGCACAGAAAGAATATATAACTTTCATTACTGCCGTTTTATTTATTATCTGATTCTAAAAATTTTTATTTTGGAAAATTCCCAGATTCTTTCCTCCACATGTGTCTGTGACTCACTCGTGATGCAGGTCATGATGCATCGGTCACATGTCTTAATTAACTACCTTCTTAAAGGGGCTCCGTACGCTAACACATTTACATTAACACTAAATTCAAACCCCCAAGGGAACAAAAAACAACACAGTGGATTTACGTTTATTATTATATTTAGAAAATATAGTTTTCTATGCTCGTATAATTTTATTTTGTTGTATTTATCCGCCACACCTTAAAGGCCGGTCCGTGAAAATATTGTCTGACATTAAACCGGTCCGTGGCGCAAAAAAGGGTGGGGACGCTGATATAGCTGGTTGCTCACTTGCATCTCTTTCTCTCTCTCGCTCTCTCTAAGCAGGCATTGTGCAGTCCTTATGGGCCTGACCAATAATTTTACAATCGGACAACTGTACATGCTCACAAAGGGGAAGAGAGAGAGTGTGTGAGAGAGAGAGAGAGAGAGAGAGCGAGAGAGAGAGAGAGAAATACAGAGTGAGTGGAAAAAAGATAAACATTGGTGCAGTTAGCAGACACTGAAATTATCATTGATGATGTTGGTCTGCTGATGTAATGGCAATCATAGTTAGGCTTTATTGGAATAAATACAAAGTTTTATATTAGTTTGATATAGGTTTTATTGTGTGTGTGTGTGTATGTGTGTGTGTGTGTGTGTGTGTGTGTGTGTGTGTGTGTAATAAGTTCAAGTTAATTTCCATTGCGCTTTTCATATTGGACATTGTTTCAAAGCAGCTTTACTGAATTTAAGAGTTAAAGTGAATGATGTGTGATGTTACAGAACATCTTTCTAAATGCAGACTGAAATGCTGTAGTTTCTGTGTACTAGTTTTTGGTCCAATAAGTAAAATCTCTCTCTTATCCAAATTTAACAATAGAAAGTTGTGAGTCATCCAATCTTTCAATTTTTTAACACATTCAGTTAACCTGGTCAATAATAATTCAGTGATGTGTTTTAAGTTTCTGCAACCCTCTGGAACTGTTCACACATGACACACACTAACACTTATCCTCCACACCACAGGAGGGAACCATCACCAGAATATGGAGCACTTCTGGGTAAAGGAACACTTCCGGGGTTGCATCTATTTAACCCATGCTAATGCTAAGAACTGTGTGAATTATTCTATCTTCTTATTATTCTTTCTTATTGCATCCCAAGCCTTTTCATAGTCCATGTCTCTTGCTTTGTTTCGTGACCTAGTGTATTTGCTTTTGTGTTTTATTGGAAATGTTTGTTTTGTGCAAATTGTGTCTTATGCGTACCGAACCCTTTGCCTGCTTGACAACTTTTTGTGGATTATGTTTTGGATGTGTCTAAGTGGTCTCAATAAACCCGCATATGGATTCTAGCCCATCTAAGTCTGTAAAGATGTATCAAAGAACAGGTAGTGGATTTCCGTAGGCACAAACAAACTTAATTACCACCAGTGAACATTTAGAGAAAGGACATTGTGAGAGTGGACTCTTACAAATACCTGGGCTTACAAACTGGACTGGACAGACAACACTGAGGCAATTTACAAGAAAGAGCAGAGCAGATTCTTTCTGCTGAGGAGACTAAGGTCTTTTGGAGTGCAGGGAGAGCTACTGAAGACCTTTTTTTGACTCTGTGGTGGCCTCAGCCATATTCTATGGAGTGGTCTGCTGGGGTAGCAGCATCTCTACTGCAGACAGGAAGAGACTGGACAAGCTGATTAGGAAGGCCAGCTCAGTCCTGGGGATTCCCCTGGACACTGTACTGTGAGAGAAGGAGGATGGTAGCAAAACTATCATCATTGCTGGAGAACGCCTTTCACCCCCTGTATGTAACTGTTACATCGTTGAGCAGCTCCTTTAGTGACAGACTGTTACAACCTAAGTGTCTGAAGGAGCGATACAGAAGGTCTTTTCTCCCTGCTGCTATTAGACTTTACAATCAAAGCTGCGCCCAGTAAAACCAGTCACCAAAATACAACACTGTTATTACTTTTTACCTGTGCAAGAACATTACCTGTGTGCAATATTACATGCAACCTGTGCAATATTACCTGCAATTTGTGCAATACCACCTGTGTGAAATATTACCTGCAATGCGTACTTTTTTCTTCTCTTATTGTATTTATACATTGTACTGTGTATATACTGTATATTATAGTATGTGTATATTCTTTATATATATATTTGCATTTATTTTTTCTTTTTTTCCTTTGCCGTTGTAACAAGGAAATTTCCCCACTGTGAGACGAATAAAGGTATATCTTATCTTATCTTATCTCTTATCTTATCTAAACACATACTGACACCCACACTGACACACATTAACACAAAATAACACACTAAGACACAATGACACACACCACCACAATAACACACACTAACACACAATAACATGCACTAAGACACACTGGGACACACTAGCACACAATATCACACAATAACACGCATTGACACAATAACACATTAAAACACAATGACACACACCACCACAATTACACACACTGACACACACTAATGCGCACTAACACACAGGTTATTTTGGTTGCTCTGGTCCTTCAGTTCCCAAATGTTTTCAGTCCACAGTGAAACGTCACCACATGGTAAATTGTTTATAGCTCATGCACCTCTGCCATAATCACTTCCTGTATACATTAATTTAAAAAATGGTTCTGGAATTTTACAGTTTAGTTCTGAGTGCATGGACTCAGCCTGGGTCATGAATCTGCTTCCAAGAAATAAAAGATTTTGTTTGAGTAATTAAATCCACTGATGGAGGTTTGAGTGTAAAACTGTTCGTATTAATTGCAGTCCAAAGAAGCTTCATGGTTCCTAAGTGTTTTCCATCGACAGCAATCTCATCATCTTTACACTCTCCATGTGGAGAACATCTTCAGCAGCACAGTGAGCTTTTTAAGAGAAACCAGAAATAGGACATGATGATGGATCAGGGAGATGCGTCTACCAAGATAAATTGTCTCTAATGTAACAGGCCACGCTATCACTCATACATGTCACATTACATTATATCACACACACACACACACACACACACACATCTTTGCCATTCTAAATTCTCTGTGCAGAATTATTTTAAGAATTGCTGTATCAGGACTGTGATTCTCTGAGCTTTATCTTATTTTTATAGTTTTGATTACATTTGAATTTACCATCAGCTCTCATAACACATTCTGTTTTTCTCAATTCTTTTGCTAAGAGAAATTATTTAGCAGACAGTAACCTCACATAAATTATGTCAATTGCTCATCAATTAATAGTTGATCAATTCTTCTTCTTATTTTTTTATTTCTTTACCTAATTTCCTTCTTTCTGTTATGGTGGTGTAGTGTCTGGAGATCAGTGTTGATCAATTCACTGTGAGAGACTTTAATATCAGCAGGTCAGGCTGCACTTTTTTCTCCGGTTCTGCTGTAATGGAGTTTCTGTCTTCTTAAATGTCACAGCACTGATAGGGGTCGGAGGAATGAAAGGGGGGTTAGTGCAATTCTGTTTCCACCTAAAGCCCCCCAACCTTATATTGTATAAGGTCCATTAAGACATCTGGTCAACCATCCAGCCTTGACATAACTCAATCACAAAACCCCACAGGAGAGAGAGAGAGAGTGTGTGTGTGTGTGTGTGTGTGTGTGTGGTAAAGGTTGAAGAGTATTTCAAAATAAAAAGACTTGATTTTGGTAAGGGCTGGAGATCTTTGTGCTAGACAGCCAGACCCCTAAAGAACTCTAGTTGTTTAAAAAGCTGAACATTGTGAGTCTTTTCTTCGGCTCTGTATTTCCTTGTTGTTCTGGATGAGTGTACTATTCAGTGTGAGACTCATGGAGATATTTTTGTGGTAGTGTTTGTTAGATTATCAGGTTTTTATAATTACACTGTCTGTCTATTCAAGCTCCTATAGGGCAGTAAAGATGATAATAAATCACTCCCTAGGGATGAAGGCTAGAGGATGATTTCACTAAATAGTGAAACATACAGAGGTCTCTGAGAGATCTCTCTGTTAGTCATGCAATATATATAGTCTTTGTAGCAAACAGAAAAGATAAAAATTTTAAGGAAAATTGGAAGTACCCATGTTCCTACCCATGGGAGGAACTATCTTAACTGAGTTTCAATTCAATTCAATTCATGTTTATTTGTATTGCGCTTTTAACAATGAACATTGTCTCAGAGCAGATAATGTGGTGATAAAAATGAATAAGTTCTTTATAAGAGTAAGTTTGTTTCATTTCCTGTGAGTGTTTTATTCCCAGGTATTCTGTGTCCATTTAGAAGAACACACACACACACACACACACACACACACACACACACACACACACACACACACACAAATAGAGTACAACACAAACACTTGCTGCATTGTGTAGAGAAATCGGTCTTTATGGACAGGACAGAACGTTTACATAAAAATTTGCAGTAAACAGGTTCATGCTTTAGTAAATGCCTTATATGAAAAAAGAAAATGCAGTGCTTTAGTGTAAAAGATTAATGTGACGACGGTAAACCTCCAGTGGATTTGAAGTGATTTTGCTCTGGGAGAGGAGCTGAATTAGCACTTTAGCTCAAAACCCATCTGTGACCCTAATCCAGTTTCACCTCCATTATGGGAAATCAATTTTGTTTTTGACAAACAGAGTGGCAGATGATGAATTATTGAGCATAAAAAGGAATAGAATTTAAGGATAAAAATAAAACCAGAAAAAACGTAGATAAATAAAAATAAAAACCATATAAAGTATATGAAAATATATGTATATACATGGATGTGTATGGCAGATATCGACAGTACAAATTAAAGTTATTTAGTGATTGTCCATAAAGTGTCTATGTGCAGTGTGGTATAAAGTGACACTGTGCTGTGCAATCTAGAGTTAAAGTGTCATAGTGTAAAAAAAAGTTGTGCAGTAGATGGAAAGAGAGGTCTAGTACTAGATCCTGGGTGTCTCCTGGTTTAAACTCCGAATGGCCTGTGGGAATAAGCTCCTCCTCATTCTCTCTGTGTTTGCTTTCAGGGAGCGGAAGCGTTTCCCTGAACGTAACAAAGAAAAGAGTCCATTGTTGGGATGGCTGAGGTCCTTCAAAATCTTCCTGGGGATGGTACATTCAGCTGACAGCACCACCCTCTGGAGGGCTCGGCTGTCCTGCATGGTGCTGTTTCCAAACCAAGAAGTGATGTTACCAGTACCAGAACTAAGTACCGGAAACTGTCACTTTTCTCCACTGGGGAAACGTTGATGTTTGTCATGTCTGTGTTTCCTTTTGATTCTCCCTTTTAGCTATGCTGCAATAGCGAGTCTTGCCGGAGTCCCCAACTACACAGTGTCCTTAACTATCATACAACAATAAGGACACATAATAATCCATAGCCTTCTCTTCCTGTCACCCCTCTTCTCTCACTCTCTCTCTCTCTCTCTCTATCTCTCTCTCTCTCTGTCGAGTTAAACATGCTCCTGAGGTTCCAGTGATCACTGTTCCTGCCCCTCTTTCCCCCTTTCACAGATCTTCTCACATCGTCCAGGCCTGCCCCTGAATAGTGTCCTCTTCAATTGGGGGCCACTCTGTGCAGCTGGAGATGTTTCTCATCAATGCCTTGGGTGGTTTAATGAAATTTCAGAGTAAGAACGGGAGCTTTGGGGATGGATTTGGACTGTAGTTAATGTCAACTGTCTGCTACACTGACTCAGGACTACAGTTTGCTCTGATCTCCATCACTGCACCTCAACATCGTTTATCTGTAACAAATGGACATTCGGTGGCACCCAGATGAGGATGAGGTTCCCTCTTGAGTCTGGTTCCTCTCAAGGTTTCTTCCTTATGCCATCTCAGGGATTTTTCCTTGCCACAGTCGCCACCGACTTGTTCATCAGGGACAAACTTACACTTAATAAGAACTTATTCATTTTTTATCACCACATTATCTGTGTAAAGCTTCACTGAGACAATGTTAATTGTTAAACATGCAATATAAATAAACATGAATTGAATTGAGTGTTTAGCAGTTGGTATGATATACTTGGTATAGTTGGCATATACTCCTGCTTCGTGCTGAAGTCCACTATCAACTCCTTGGTCTTGCTGATGTTCAGGAGAAGATTGTTCTCCTCCTGAAAGCATCTTTCCAGGTTTTTATTCTCCTATAGATAGGCCGTCTCATGGTTGTTGGAGATCAGGCCCACCACAACAGTGTCATCAGCAAACTTAATGATGGTGGTGGAGTTGAAAGTGGCTACATATAGTCATATGTGTACAGTGAGTACAGCAGGGTGTTTTCCCACCCGTACGGCTTGTGGGCTGTCTGTCAGGAAGTTGGAGATCCATTGACACAGGGGTGGGCTAAGTCTCAGGACCTCCAACTTAGAGGTGAGCGTGGAGGAAATTATGGAGGTTGAACGCTGAACTGTAGTCCACAAACAGCATTTTTGCATAATTCCCTTTTCTGCAGTCCAGGTGGCTCATCGTAGTGTGGAGAAGATAAGCAATGGCGTCCTCAGTAGAGCGGTTCTGACGGTACGCAAACTGTAGTGTATCCAGTGTGTCTGGTAGTGATGCAGTGATGAAGTCTCTGACCAGTCTTTTAAAGCACTTCATCACTACTGAGGTCAGGGCTACAGGGCGGTAGTCATTGAGGCAGGCGGGCTGGGGCTTCTTTGGGACAGGAACAATGGTGGACTGTTTGAAGCATGAGGGACAACAGAATGTTCCAGGTTAAATATCTCAGTGAACACCAGTGCTAGTTGGTCAGCGCAGGCTTTCAGAACCCGACCTGTGATGCCATCTAGTCCTGCTGCTTTCCTGGTATTCACTTTCTTGAATGCCCTCCTCACGTCATGCTCCAAGATGGTGAACGTGTTTACCTCTCCGGCTCTCTCGGCGTGTATGCTGTTAGTGCCGCTAGCATTGTTAGCTACAGCCTCGAAGCGAGTGTAGAAGATGTTTAGCTTGATGGTCAGTAGTTCCAGATTTGGTGTGCAGGAGCATGAAAGGGGAACAATGCTCGTGCTGTCACACCAGTGGTTGTTCACCATCAGACACGCTCCACCTCCCCTTGACTTCCCCCACTCGGCCGGCTGGATGGAGTGGTCTGGTACCACTGGGTTCAGCCATGTTTCAGTGAAGCAGAGAAGGTTGCAGTCCTGAATGTCTCTCTGGAACTTGACCCTTGCCCTGAGGTCATCAAGCTTGTTTTCCAGTGACTGGACGTTAACAGGATACTAATTAAGGGTGCGCGGTGTGCGCGTTTCTGACGCTGGCTTGTTTCCCTCAGCCAGCTTGGGTCCGGGTTTAAAAACGACGAAAGGTGAGTGGATTGTACACCGATAGATATGAGTGGCTCTGTCATATCTAATCATGACAGTATAAATAGAATGGTATCTATGTAAATAAATATATAAAATAAACAAAAAAAGGCAAAGCGATTTATCTAATGTTTATGTGTTCGGGATGTCTGAAGAGTTAAAACTAAATACGTCATTTTACTGTTTGAATTTAGAGGAATAATGAGAACAGGTAATTACTTAAAACTAATGAGTGTCAGTTGAAGAGAATTTAATCAGATTGCCTGACCGTGGGTGTGAACATGGGCGTCCCATCTGTGCCTGAATTAATATGAAGCATGTTCATCTTTTCTTTCTTGTATTTCCTCCTTTTGTCTCAGGGTAATCTTAATTTCCAGGATACTTAATATGAATAAAGCTTCCAAAAGTTGACATGAATTATTGATTAAAATGAAAAATTATGGAGACATGTGAATGAATCATGGCCTGTGGTGATTATATTTGATAATTAATTCATCAGAGGCCTGGAGTTCATTTAATGAACTAGACGGTTTGTTGTGGAAGAAGCAGAAAAGATTTATATTCAGACTTAACCTGGCTTTCTTACAGAGCTGACATGCAGGACTGCTTGTAGGAGGCTAAAGTCGTTTTACACTAACAACTTGTTAGAAAATTAATGGTGTGAGTTATTTTTACTATTCTTTATTTCTTTTTAAAATCCTTCAAAAAATAAATGTCATATGACTGAAAGAATTTTATGTTAAATGAACTAGGGTTAGGGTCATTTAACCCTAAATGAACTCTACATTTTCCGAATGGATCCCTGATGTCCCACTGAGCTCTTAAATTAGCATATTTTTTACACATTTCTCTGTGTTTGTCTTTTTTTAAATAGAAAATATAAGCAATAAAATAAAAGTACCATATGAAAAGATTTCTCCTAATAACACACACACACACACACACACACACACACACACACACACTTATTGGTGTGAAGGCTGGAGTGGAGGAATTTTGGTGACCTGCACAAGGACCTAACCTTTACCTGCTCCTGCATCTCCTTGTTCTCCTGCCTACTTTTCTCATCACTCGTCGATCCCAATTCTGTTTCTCCAACCTCTTTCTTCTTTTGCTTTCCTGCACTTTCTCATTCCACCACCACGTCTCTTTGTCTTCCTTTCTATTTCCAGATGTCACATGAATTACTGTTCTATCTCTCCATTATCACTCCTGCAGTATTTGCCCAATCATCCAGCACCTCTTCACCACCACCGAGCTCCTGTCTGACCTCTTCCCTGAACCTCACACTACAGTCTTCCTTCTTTAATTTCCACCATCTTATTCTTCTTTCAGTTTTCTCTTCTTCTTCACCTCCCAAACCATCTTACAGACCACCATCCGATGCTGTCTAGCTACACTGTCCACCTGTCAACACCTTACAGTCTCCAATCACCTTCAGGTTGCATCTCCTACATAGAACATAGTCCACCTGTGTGCATTTTCCTACACTCATATAGGTCACCCTATGATCCTCCTTCTTCTTAAAATATGTATTCACCAGTGCCATTTCCATCCTTTTAGCAAAATCTATCACCATCTGCCCTTCCACATTCCTCTCCTTAAGACCATACCTACCATCACCTGGTCATCACCTCTGTTCCCTTCACCTACATGCCCATTAAAGTCTCTCCCAATAACCAGTCTTTCATTTCCTAGGTTCACCTTCTACCACTTCATCCAACTCACTCCAGAATCTTTCCTTCTCCTCCATCTCACAACCCATTTGTGGAGCATAAGCACTGATGACATTTTTTTATCATCCCTTCAACTTCCAGCTTCACATTCATCACTCTATCAGAAACTCTCTTCACCTCCACTACACTCTTACTGTACTCTTTCTTCAGAATCCCCCCTACACCATTTCTCTTTCCATCCACACCATGATAGAACAGTTTAAACACCTCCAATGTTCCTGCTCATACTCCCTTTCCACTTGGTCTCCTGAACACACAACATATCTACCTTTCTCATCTCCATCATATCAGCTCCCTCTCTCCCTTTACCAATCATAGTACCAATATTTAAAGTACCAACCCGAAACTCCACTCTTCTCCACTTCTCCTTTTCCTGCTGTCTCTGTAGACGTCTTCCTCCTCTCCTTCTCCTACTTCAGCCAACAGTAGCCCAATTTCCACCGGTACCTTTTGGTTAACAATACCTGTGGTGGTCGTTGGTAACCCGGGCCTCGACCGATCCGGTATGAAATTCTGATTCGTGATACACATATTTGATTTGGTACATGTTTTACGCTGGATATCCTTCATAACAACACCCTCCACACTTATCCGACACTCGAGACCGACACTGAGAGTGACCTGACTTGTGCAACACTAATGACTGGGTTACTTTTCAATTTAGTTATCTATTTGTTAAAGTGCCAAATTATTCTGATTTAATCTCAAACTGAAACTAAAACTAACTGAAAAACTAAAACTTCGCTTTATGCTATACCCAGTGGCTGAGGGTTCGAGAACAAAAATTAAATAAACTAAACCTCAATAAATCAAACAAACACTGCTAACGTAGCAAATATTATAAAAAATGTGTAATCTTAATAATAAACATTAATTTCTAAAAAGCCGTGTTTTAATTTGACTTCCTGTTCCTTAACCTGAGCTTCCTGTTCCCTAACCCCGGCTTCCTGTTCCCTAACCCGGGCTTCCTGTTCCCTAACCCCGGCTTCCTGTTCCCTAACCCAGGCTTCCTGTTCCCCAACCCCAGATTCCTGTGCCTCAACACCGGCTTCCTGTTCCCCAACCCCGGCTTCCTTTTCCCCAACACCGGCTTCCTGTTCCCTAACCCCGACTTCCTATTCAGTAACCCGTGCTTCCTGTTCCCTAACCCCGGCTTCCTGTTCTCTAACCTGGGCCTCCTGTTGCCTAACCCCGACTTCCTGTTCAGTAACCCACGCTTCCTGTTCCCTAACCCCGGGTTCCTGTTCCCTAACCTGGGCTTTCTGTTGCCTAACCCCGACTTCCTGTTCCCTAACCCGTGCTTCCTGTTCCCTAACCCCCGGCTTCCTGTTGCCTAACCCAAGCTGATTGAACAGGCCTCAGGAGAGAATTGTGTTTTGCTGTAGAGTTGAGAACATGAGAGCTTTATCCTACACTGTATCTGAATGTGGTGTAGATGTGGATCGCATTTTTGTGTTTTTTGTTTATTTATATATCTTGAATTTAGCTCCACCATGGTGCCCGTGCATCTATCATGCAGCTCTCAGAATATTAACTTACAGAAGATGAACTACATTTTAAAACAAATCATTTTCTTAGCATTAATGTTCAGCCTGTACTGTTGCTTTATTTCCTGCCCAGGAATTTGGCAAAACAGAACAGAACAAGTTATTAAATGAGCTCATTATAAAATGTAGCCTGATATAAACTACACATGGCTTCATGGTGAAGTAATTTTGATGAATCCTAATTTCCTAAACATAATACATTTTTCTTTTCGAAATGTAAGACTTCATTCATGACAATGAAGCTTTTCAGGGCTGAATCTATTCAGCAGCACAGAAAAGGAAATAATGTTTTCAGAGGATACAAATCAGTGAAAACTGACATGATGGGATAAACATACTTTATTTAGTCATTCAGAAACCACAACCGATCAACAGATAAAACTTGATAATCAACCTGATATTGCTGTAAATTGTCCCAAGCCTGCAATACATTTGTGTGTTTGTGTGTGTGATAATATGTGTGTATAAAAAGACAGGCTGGTTGGTCTGCAGGAGGAGAGTGTGTGTCCAGTTTGCTCAAGTGAGTTTTGGCCCAAATGCTTTGTTAATTTCCTCTCACACACCTGTAGTCCGGCCACCTGCAGGCCCACGTCCTGATACACAGCTGCACACACACACACACACACACACACTCTCTCTCTCTTTCTCTCTCTCTCTCACACACACATTCACACACCTCTCTCACCACACACATACCTGCTGTGCTCAGCACTTTGGGATTTGGCAACTCATTGAACAGGTTCATCGCGTTCAACCTTTCCAGCTAAGAGGTGTAGTATGTGCTTGCCTGTTTGTGTGTGTGTGTGTGTGTGTGTAGCTGTGTATCTGGTATATGGGAGAGAGATAGAGAGAGAGAGAGAGAGAGAGAGAGAGAGAGAGAGAGAGAGAGAGAGAGAGAAAAGAGAGAGAGAGAGAGAGAGAGAGAGAGAGAGAGAGAGAGAGAGAGAGAGAGAGAGAGAGAGAGAGAGAGAGAGAGAAGAGAGAGAGAGAGAAAAGAGAGAGGGAGAGAGAGAAAAAGAGAGGGAGAGAGGGAGAGAGAGAGAGAGAGAGAGAAAGAGAGAGATAACAAGCTTCAATAACAAGCTGCCTACTTGATCAAATATTGTTAAAGCAAACTAATCTTATCAAAGGTAACCTAATCTTAACTAATCTAATATAATTAAATGTAATTTACCAAATTGCTATAAAAATACAATTCAATTTCAGATTGTACGATAGCGATGTCTTTGTTCAAGTGAATGAAGTTACTAATAAAAGTTCTAGTGTGATTTGTCAATTTAGAGATGTGACATCTCATGAATCTGTTTAATGCACTTGTCCTAAAAGGAGAAAGGAAACAGGACTAGGTGGCGATGAGGAGAAGAAGTGCTCATGCTGTGGCATGGCAGCTGCAAGACAAAGAAATATTACAATCCTTTATCCTCTTTATCCTCCACATCAATATCTAACAATGAAGTGATGTCACACTGAGAGACAGAGTATGAGGCACTGAGGAGGAGGAGACAAACAAAGACAAAAGAGAAGAAAGGAAGTGTGGGAGTGGGTGGGAGAGAGAGAGAGAGAGAGAGAGAGAGAGAGTGAGTGAGAGGGAGTAGCAGGTCATTTCTCACACTGAGCTGTCTGACAGGATTTAACAGAAGGGAGGGGACTGGAGACAGAGAAAGAGACTGAAAGGATGAGGAGCAGAGTAGATCTAATTAAGATCAATGATCAGATAACGTGTGTGTGTGTGTTTCTCTGCAATTAATGCAATAAGTCTTTAAGGACTTCACTGTTGCAGTGAACGTGGTGCTACCTGGTGAGGGATTATGGGAAAAGGAGTTTAGGTTTGAGGTCACTGTTGCTATTGGAGACCGACAATGGTCTTTGCTTTAGGCAATCACAGCAGGACGATTCGAAAATGGAAATCACTCAGTTTGTTTCTCTCATTTTCCATCTCATCCTGCTCTACATCTGTCATTTTGTGTTTCTGCTTTTATTTATCTAATAATAAACAATAATAAACACCATTACTGATATCTGCTATAAATAATAATCACATACATCATCACTAATGCTCTAAACATTTCAAAACATTAAAAACTTTAGTTTTATCTATTCTCAGTTCAGAATAAAATGTTTATTTTAATACACTCAGATGTTTATTATATTTGCAGATTGATAGTTTTAGATGCAAAATCGTACAGATCTGTAAAATATAGTGCACATGTACACATTTAACTTTGAAAATTTACAGTTGTACAGCTTTACAGACTTGCAGAGTTAATAATTTTCCATTTATTTAAAATTAATTACAATTCATTAAAAAAAATTACAATTGAAATACAGATTTACATTTATTTACAAAACAGAGGTGGTCATACATGGATATTTAAATTAAATTAAACCCTATTCATTTGACAATGGACTTGCCAAAAAACAGCTTTAGGTAATTAATAAATTACAAAATTAAATTATAAATTAATACAATTTTTCCTCTTAACATTTAACAAATGGGATATCTTGGTCATTTTATCTACGAAATATTTCAGATGAATCAATCACTGGAGTCAATAATCAGCAGGAGGAGAGAATACAATTAAGCAGACATACATAAGGACATGAAAGCTAATCAACGCCTGTTAGTAATCTGTTAGTTTCTCATCTGTAGGGATTTCATGCTTTTAAAGTCTACTGTAATTGCTGGATTAAATTAAATCTGTCATCTTAGATCAAAATACAAAGCAAAAACAAATTCCATGGGAGTTTTTTCTCCAATGGGAAACAGCTTCCGTCCTCTGTCCTGACCATCTCACACAACTCTTCTCAGAGATACAGAGATAATGAGCCGTGTTTGTTTGCTATTAAAAACACAGGAACGTATTAGAGCATTTCACAATTAGGCTGTCAGTTTGACAAATAAATGCAGGATGGATGCCTTCAGTTGGAACAGAGGAAAGCCACTGGGGAATGTTGTTGTTGCCGCTAGATGGGTTTTGTTTATGTTCTATTAAACCCATGGAGCATGAATTATACCCTCACCAGAGTCAAGTTCACATTTAATGATTAAGGAATATATATTTTTAAATAAAATGCACATTCATTATGATTATTGATATAATGTTAACTGCTTTAATAAATGAAATTTTTATTAAGAAGCTTTAGCTGAGACTTTAGCCGAAGTTCACATTTAAACACTGTTTAACTTTTGAAATGTTTTGTTTTAGAACAGTTTAAAACAGTTTTTAGCTTTCACTTACAGCATTTAAAGAAAGCCAGTAAAGGGGGTTAAACAACTAGACATGTACATTAACAGGAAAAAGGATTGTGTAAAACTATTTAAATTTAAAATCTTTATGCTCTTTGTGATCCCCCAATATGGCTTCGATTGAAATAATAGCTGTTTTCAAGTGAGTGACAGTTGCTTAGAAGGTTCCAACCCTTTTGGGAGATCTTTCCATGAGGTCATCCTGAAGGGTAAATTACAAGATTGACTCTGGAAAAGTTTGCCAACAGCTGTTTGACACACCTCTTCTTTTTTAGTAATTAAAGAACTGTTCTAAATCTGTCCATTTAAAAGTGACATTTGATCAGGACCTTTAAATTTACTCTAATACCTTTGTTTTATATTTATTTTATTTCTTTTGCAATTCTATTTCTCTTTCTCACATATTTAATGTGTCAATATTGATATGTTTATATCTGGTTTATATGCGTTTTATATTAAACTCAACAAGAATTCAGCAGAGACAGAGAGGCAGGCACGCAGGCAGGTCTTCTTAATCTTTTAACAATAGAATACAGTAGAATTTTATTCTCTTTGTTCTCCATATCTCCAGAATAAAGTCATTATTCTTATGCCGGATAAGGATGTTAGTATGTTTTATTCATTGTGTGTGTGTGTGTGTGTGTGTGTGTGTGTGTGTGTGTGTGTGTGTGTGTGTGCGCGTGTGCGTATGCATGTGCACATGTTTCATATTTCTGGTGTGGCTCATTTCTCATGGGCTCCAGATGGCACCATGCAAAAGCCAGTTCTCTCTCTCTCTCTCTCTCTCTCTCTCTCTCTCTCTCTCTCTCCTTCTACCCCCTCTATCTCTCTCTTTCTCCATAATTGTATTCGAATTAGTGATGGAAAATTTGTGATATAAAAATCACTTTTATTCCAAAAGTGATACTGGAACAATCCAGAGTAGGTTAGAAGAACCTACAGAAGAGTAGGTTCCTAAAGAACATTGGGTGACAAGACAAGTCATACATATTAAGGGAGATCATTCCTCTTAAATCAGTGAGCTAAAAAAGAGGGGATTAGTCAGAGAAATAGCCAATGTTAGTGGCAAATGACATTTATTTTTACATTTATGGCATTTAGCAGATGTCCATGTCCAGAGCAACGTACAAAAGTGCTTTGAGTCTCAAGTATGTGTGATCTGTTGTTCCTTGATATGCATTCACTGGTAATCTAAAAGCAATGGGAAACCTGCATCAGATAAACTGCTCAACAATTAAAATTTTTGTAAACATTAAGACTGTAATTATTCAACTCGAACTGCTTTGCTGATTTAATTATTTATTGAGACTGTTAAAATAGATCACAGGAACTGATTATTTTCTTATAAATCATTGCAATATAGGAAATTAGAACATTTCTGGATTTTGTGAAACATGTTTTGTGGATACTCTAGGCTTTTAAAACACAAAGTGATCTTTAATCTATGAGTCTTATAGACTCTACACTTGTAGAGTATTTTTTTACATTTACATTTACATTTGTGGCATTTAGCAGACGCCTTTATCCAGAGCGACGTACAAAAGTGCTTTAAATCTCTATTAATGAATAAATCTACACTGGTATGCAAGATTACAAACTTAATATAAATATAACTCTTGAATTCTACAAACTTGGAAAGTGCTAATTTAGGTATTTAAGGAAGATGAAGGTCTTCAGTCGTCGCTTGAAGATAATCAGGGACTCTGCTGTACGGACATCTAGGGGAAGTTCATTCCACCACCTCGGTGCCAGAACAAAGTAGAGCCTTGAAGTGTAATTACCTCTCATTCTGAGAGAAGGTGGTAACAGTCGAGCAGTGCTGGAGGATCTCAGACAGCGTGGTGAAACAGCCAAAAGGGCCGTCTCTGTGGAATGTGCCGCTTTGAACCCAGACTGGTTCGGATCATGGAGGTTGTTCTGTGAGAGATAGACAGACAGTTGGTTAAAAACAGTGCGTTCCAGAGATTTAGAAAGAAAGGAGAGAAGTGATACCGGTCTGTAGTTGTTGATGTCTGATGGATCCAGAGCAGGTTTCTTCAAGATGGGAATGACTCTTGCTTGCTTGAAGGTAGTTGGTACATAGCCAGATGTTAATGACCCATTGATGATTGTGGAGATGAAGGGCAGGAGATCTTGCATGATGGTCTGGAGCATAGTTGAAGGGATTGAATCCAGAGGACAGGTGGTGGGATTGCAAGATCGGATGACTTGCAGTATCTCATCTTCTGTTAAGGTTGAGAAGCTTGACAGAGACGTAGTGGATTGTTGGCTGTGTTGTGTAGTCATTGTTGGAGAGGAAGTGAAGGTCTGGCAGATTTTCTTAATCTTCTCATCATAGAAGGAGGCAAAGTCATTTGCAGTCAGGGAGGATGGAGCAGGTGCAGCAGGGGGGGTTGAGTAGAGAAGAGAAGATGTTGTGAAGCTTACGAGGATCTTGTGCAGAGGCCTCAAGCTTGTAATCTTTTTACAAGTGGTTAAAATGTTATGATGGTATTTCTGTTAGCTGGTGGTGTGCCTGCTTCTGGTTTATCACCATCCTGTAAATGTGCTTCCAGAGTGGCAGCCATTTTTGGAAGGCACACCTTTTACCATGCAACCTGTCGGACCAAACCTTTATTCATCACTGAGTGACACCCTGAATGGCTGTCCTTCCTATTCATTCCATTCTCACACCAGAGACTGGACCAGTGGCCAAGTTATAAGTTGAGGGATTTCGTGGAGAACACCAATTTTCTATTTTGGTTTTATTTAATTTTTTATCTGTTGTAGGTTCTGCAATTTAACTTTGTAACTTGAATTACATGCATCTCATCTTTGTCACAGTTTCATCAGTTAAACTTTGTGAATGTTCCAATTCCACTGTGCGTGCGTGTGCGTGCGTGTGTGTGTGTGTGTGTGTGTGTGTGTGTGTGTGTGTTTGCGTGTGCATGTGTGTGCCTGTGTGTGTGTTTGCGTGTGCATGTGTGTGCCTGTGTGTGTGATTGATCACAGCATGAACGCTTTACAAAAGCTAATCTCAGGACAAAACAGTAAAGCAGCATCATTGAAAACAAACAAAAACAAAAAAGTGGGAAAACAGCGAGATTTACAAACCAAAATTTCTTTTTATCTCTTAGCTGTGCAGTAATGAGCACTAATCTCAGCACAATTACAAACAAACAGTGAACAGAGAGAAGTGCGAAAGATTAATTAGATTAAGGTGCATGGACACAAGCTCTGCCCAGTCCTTATAATACTGTATATGCATAATTCCATACATAATTATTTAGATAAAACCCACCCCTCATAATTTACTTCAATTTATTTAGTTTTATTTGTATATGGGTCGTTTTATGGAAAAAAAAAATTCTTTCCCCAGCCTTTACAGAAATATTACACTTGAAAACAGTTACACTTGGTTGCAATTTCTTTACATTTTAAAATGAAACAATATGTTATTTGAACAACCACACATTCTTAAAAAATCAATGTGGCATTATTTATTTTTTATTATGTAGAATTTCAAGCACCACACAACTGCTTGTACCCACAGCTTGTACAGAGGGAAAGTGCTTTATTTTAAGGTAAAAAAAACTTTTTTTTTTTTTTAAGTTTTCCACCATTTAAAATACAATGAAATTAAATCAATCAAATCAAATCAAATTTTATTTGTCACATACACAAACATACAGAGTACGACATGCGGTGAAATGCTTTGTATGATGGTCCGACATGAGGGAATAGAATGGGGAGAAAAATAAACCAAGAAAAAGAACACAGATAAATAAAGTATAAAATATATAAAATATAAAAGATATAAAGATATATATGAGAAAAAAGTGTATATACAAGGATGCTTATGACAGTAAACAGTAAAACATGGTTAGGGTTACCCCAACTTTATAAAGTATAAAGTGACAGTTCAGAGTTAAAATGACAGTCCAGAGATTAAAATGTCGTAGTGCGAAAAGATAAAGAAAAACATGTGTGACGATGGAGAGAGTGGACCAGTTCTAGATTCTGGATGTTTCCTGGTTCAAACTCCGAATGGCCTGCGGGAAGAAGCTCCTCCTCATTCTCTCCGTGTTTGCTTTCAGGAAGTGAAAGCGTTTCCCTGAACGCAACAAAGAAAACAGTCCATTGTTGGCATGGCTGAGGTCCTTTACAATCTTCCTGGCCCAGCACCGTGTGCTGTAGATGTCCTGCAGGTTAGGGAGCTCGGTGTGGATGGTATGTTCAGCTGAATGCACCACCCTCTGGAGGGCTCGCCTGTCCTGCATGGTGCTGTTCCCGAACAGGGAAGTGATGCTACCCGTCAGGACGCTTTCAATGGTGTAGGTGTAGAAAGTCTTAAGCACCTGAGAAGGTAGTTTAAGGTCCCTTAAGCATCTCAGATGGTACAGATGCTGCCGGGCCTTCTTCACCAGGGTGTTGGTGTGACAGGA
Organism: Silurus meridionalis; assembly: GCF_014805685.1. NCBI lineage: Eukaryota > Metazoa > Chordata > Actinopteri > Siluriformes > Siluridae > Silurus > Silurus meridionalis. Next base: position 46,627 of record NC_060896.1, read on the forward strand.
CCAAGACAGGTCCTGTGTGATGTGAACACCTAGGTACCGGAAACTGTCCACTCTCTCCACTGGGGTCCCATTGATGTTTAGCGGTTGGAATGAATGCTACTGCTTTGTAGTGAAGTCCACTATCAACTCCTTAGTCTTTCTGACATTCAGGAGAAGGTTGTTCTCCTGGCACCATCTCTCCAGGTTTTTAACCTCCTGTAGGTAGGTGATCTCATCGTTGTTGGAGATCAGGCCCACCACAACCGTATCGTCAGTAAACTTGATGATGGTTATGGAGTTGGAAGTGGCCACACAGTCGTATGTGTACAATGAGTACAGCAGTGGGCTCAGAACACAACCCTGGGTAGCTTCAGTGCTGAGGGTAAGGGTGGATGAGGTGTGTTGGCCCACCGTATTGGCCGATTGGTCAGTCCAATGCGACCTCCCTCTGAACCGGAGCTTCCTGTTTCAGCCTTTGTTTGTAAACAGGCATGAGATGGCGGCATGGTCCGAGTTCCCAAACGGTGAACGTGATTGTGCCTTGTAGCTGTTCTTGAACGGTGTGTAGCAGTGGTCCAGTGTCCTTTCGCCCCTGGTGGGGCAGGTGATGTGCTGTTGAAGTTCAGTAGTGCGCGCTTAAGGTTGGCAGTGTTAAAATCTCCCACCACAATGAGCGCAGCGTCCCGATGCTGTGTCTGGTGAAGTATTATTGTCTCGTGCAAATCCCATACTGCAGTGTCCGTGTCCGCTTGAGGTGGAATATAAACGGCACTGGCTATGACCAAGCTGAATTCCCGAGGTAGATAGAAGCGCTAACATTTGATGGTCAGTAGTTCCAGATTTGGTGTGCAGGAGCGTGAAAGAGAAACGATGCTCGTGCTGTCGCACCAGTGGTTGTTCACCATCAGACACACACCACATCCTCTTGACTTCCCTGATTCCAGTGTTCTGTCCATGCGGTAAACCGAGAAAAACTCGGCCGGCTGAATGGCGTGGTCCGGTACCGTTGGGTTCTGCCATGTCTCGGTGAAGCAGAGAAGGTTGCAGTCCTGAATGTCCCTCTGGAACTTGGCCCATGCCCTGTGGTCATCGATTTTGTTTTCCAGTGACTGGACGTTGGCTAACAGGATACTAGGTAAGGGTGCACGGTGTGCACTTGCTCTCAGCCTGTTCCTGACGCCGGCTCATTTACCTTGTGTCCTTCCTCAGGATCTCGCTCGACCAGCATGTGTCCAGGTTTTAAAACGGCGAAAGGTTAGTGGATTGTACACCAATAGATATAAAAGTGGCTCTGTCATATCAAATGATGTCCATCTTGTGTAGATGGAATGGTAACTAAGTAACTAAAAATATAAAATAAACAAAAAAGAGAACACGTAGCCAGAGCAGTCGCGACGGCAGCCGACCTCACCAGCGCCATCTTTGGATCTAAAAGTCTATTAATAACTATTAAATATATGATGTAAATGACGTAAAAAAACAAAACAAAATGCTGAATAAATACAGTGGAACCTGGTTACGCCAAAAAGCGTCGAGATAACCGATGATCAAGACAAACGAAAACCAATATGGCGGCAATATATTAACATGCTTGAAATTTCTTTATGTACATGATGTGCGTTTTTAAATGAGAATGTGCATGCACGTGTTTTTGGAGGTTTTTTTACACAACAGCGTTGCCGCGATTTGTTTGATTGGTCATGCGGATCGAGAAAACCTGTAATGCGGATAAGGAGGCGGAAGCGAAAACGCAAACAAAGTTTATTGAGAATACTCAGGAGATAATCCACCAATACTTGTAGCGAAGCAGTAATATCCAGTGGTGCGTTTCGGGAGCATGGTCCATGAAGTTCTGAGAAAGCAGAGACAGTTTGTGTAGAGAATTTGGCGGTTCCACTTCAAAAACGTTGACTTAATAGGGTTGGCGAGTTAACCGAGGTCGAGATAAGTGGGTCCAGTGATCCCCTGGAGTTGTCACTGGTGTTACCGTTTAACAAAAATCTTTTAGTTAGAAATAAAACTTACACTGATGACATCATTTGTGGCTTATGGTAATCCACTCTCTTTTCAGTTATCAGAAAAGTTTCTCATTTATTTCATGATTTCATATGAAGCGTTTAGTTTAAGTCACTGGTATGACCTACTTTATTGTTAGGAATTACAAATGGATTAAACTACTTAATTTAGTGAATATACAGTGATTAACAACACATGGTTCTATATCTTCTCAAGATGGCGCCGGTGAGGTCGGCTGCCGTCACGACTGCTCCGGCTACGTTTTCTCTATTTTTGTTTATTTTATACTTTTATTTAATTAGTTACAGTTCCATCTACACAAGATGGACATCATTAGATATGACATGCTGGCCGAGAGAGATCCTGAGGGAGAACAAAGGACGCGACCCGTACTGGCGTCCACAAGGGAAATGAGCCGGCATCAGGAACAGGCTGAGGGAACGCGCACACCACGCTCCCTTATTTAGTATCCTGTTAGCCAACGTCCAGTCATTGGAAAACAAGCTCGACGACCTCAGGGCAAGGGTCAAGTTCCAGAGGGACATTCGGGACTGCAACCTTCTCTGCTTCACCGAGACATGCCTGAACCCAGCGGTACCGGACCACGCCATCCAGCCGGCTGAGTTCTTCTCGGTTTACCGCATGGACAGAACACTGGAGTCGGGGAAGTCAAGAGGAGGTGGAGTGTGTCTGATGGTGAACAACCACTGGTGCGACAGTGTGAGCATCGTTCCTCTTTTACGCTCCTGCACACCAAACCTGGAACTACTAAACATCAAATGTCGACCCTTTTATTTACCTCAGGAATTCAGCTCGGTCATAGTCAGTGCCGTTTATATTCCACCTCAAGCGGACATGGACACTGCAGTATGGGATTTGCACGAGACATTAACTGTTCACCAAACACAGCATCGGGACGGTGTGCTCTTTGTGGTCGGAGATTTCAACAGTGCCAACCTCAAGCACGCACTACTGAACTTTTACCAGCACATCACCTGCCCCACCAGGGGCGAAAGGACACTGGACCACTGCTATACAACATTCAAGAACAGCTACAAGGCACAATCACGTCCACCGTTTGGGAAATCGGACCATGCTGCCATCTTCCTCATGCCTGTTTACAAACAAAGGCTGAAACAGGAAGCTCTGGTTCAGAGGGAGGTCGCGCATTGGACTGACCAATCATTGGCCGCTCTGCAGGACGCTTTGGATGATGCAGACTGGAACATGTTCCGGCGCAGCTCTGATGATGTCAACATGTTTACAGAAGCGGTTGTGGGATTCATCGGGAAACTAGCGGATGATACGGTGCAAAAAAACAGGTACAAATCAGAACGTTTCCCAACTAGAAGCCGTGGGTGGATAAAACCATCCACGATGCTCTGAAATCCCACTCCACTGCCTACAACATGGGGCTCGACACCGGGGACATGGAGGAGTACTAGGCTGTGTCTTACAGTGTTCGCAGAGCGGTGAAGGATGCAAAGCGGCGCTACGGGGGGAAACAAGAGTCACAGTTTCAACATGGTGGCTCTAGGAGCCTGTGGCAGGGACTAAGGACAATAACGGACTATAAAACACCATCTTCTAAAATGGTGAATGCGGACGCTTCTCTGGCAGACGAGCTAAACACCTTTTATGCTCGTTTCGAGGCTGCAGCTAACCATGCTAGCGGCGCTAGCGGCACAACCAGCGTGCACGCCAAAAGAGCCGGAGAGGTAAACACGTTCACCATCTCGGAGCATGACGTGAGGAGGGCATTCAAGAGAGTGAATACCAGGAAGGCAGCAGGACCAGGTGGCATCACAGGTCAGGTTCTGAAAGCCTGCGCTGACCACCTGTGCTAGCTAGATATTCAACCTCTCAATGGAACAGTCTGTTGTCCCCTCATGCTTCAAACAGTCCACCATTGTTCCTGTCCCAAAGAAACTCCAGCCCGCCTGCCTTAACGACTATCGCCCTGTAGCCTTGACCTCAGTAGTGATGAAGTGTTTTGAGAGACTGGTCAGAGACTTCATCACTGCATCACTACCAGACACACTGGACCCACTACAGTTTGCGTACCATCAGAATCGCTCTAAGTTGGAGGTCCTGGGACTCAGCCTGCCGCTGTGTCAATGGATCTCTAACTTCCTGACTGACAGACCACAAGCCACTTCCAACTCCACAACCATCATCAAGTTTGCTGACGACACTGTTGTAGTGGGTCTGATATCCAACAACGATGAGACGGCCTACCTACAGGAGGTTAAAAACCTGGAGAGATGGTGCCAGGAGAACAACCTACTCCTGAACGTCAGCAAGACTAAGGAGTTGATCGTGGACTTAAGCATGAAGCAGGAGCGGTCATACCAACTGCTAAACATCAGCGGGACTCCAGTGGAGAGAGTGGACAGTTTCTGGTACCTAGGTGTTCACATCACACAGGACCTGTCTTGGTCCTGTCACACCAACACCCTGGTGAAGAAGGTCCGGCAGCATCTGTACCATCTGAGACGCTAAAGGGACTTTAAACTCAGGTGCTAAAGACCTTCTACACCTGCACCATTGAGAGCGTTCTGACGGGTAGCATCACTTCCTGGTTCGGGAACAGCACCATGCAGGACAGGCGAGCCCTCCAGAGTGTGGTGCGTTCAGCTGAACGTACCATCCACACTGAGCTCCCTAACCTGCAGGACATCTACAGCACGCGGTGCCGGACCAGAGCCAGGAAGATTGTGAAGGACCTCAGCCATCTCAACAATGGACTCTTTTCTTTGTTGCGTTCAGGGAAATGCTTCCGCTCCCTGAAAGCGAACACAGAGAGAATGAGGAGGAGCTTCTTCCCGCAGGCCATTCGGAGTTTAAACCAGGAGACACCCACCCAGGATCTAAAAACTGGATCTAAAATTCAATTCAATTCAATTCATTTTTATTTGTATAGCGCTTTTAACAATGAACATTGTCTCAAAGCAGCTTTACACAGATAATGTGGTGATTAAACATAAATATGTTCTCTAAAAGCTGCTCACTCTCTCTCCATCATCAAACTTCTGCATATATTTTTATTTTTATTTTTTTCTCGCACTACAACACGTTGAACCCTGGACAGTCACTTTAACTGTGGACTTGCACGGCACAGTGCACTTTATACCGCACACGTTCACTTTAAAGACAATCACATCAACCACCTTATGTGATTACTGTTTACTGTATCATAAACATACCCTGCATCATAAGCATACCTGTATCATAAGCATACCCTGTATATACAATTCTCCTATTTTTTCCCTAAATATATATATCTTTATATATCTTTATATATTTTATATTTTACATAGTTTATTGGTTTTATTTATCTGCCTTCTTTTTCCCTTGTTTATTTCTTTCCCCACCCTATTCCCTCATGCCGGTCAGAGTTAGGGTTAGGGTTAGGGTTTCACTGCATGTCGTACATGTCGACAATAAAAATTGTCATTGGTGTTACTGTCCTATTTCATAGGTAACACCAGTTAAGATCAGTAACACTAGTGACACGCATTTTAGATTTAAAGCTATTTATTTAGTCATATTGCATATAATAGCACTAAGATTTTGTTAGTTAACATTTTTTTACAATCATTGTTAATCCTACTTTGGTCAGGTATTAAGTGCAGCTGAGAAGCAACAAATTTACAGACAGCTCAGGGATGGTACCCTGAATGTAGAGCAGAATACTTGCAGAAAATGAAAGAGTCATAGCAGAGACATTGAAACAAAAAAGAGAAAGAGAATAAGCAATTTACTGAAGGGAAGAAGAGAAGTAAATGTATGGCATGGAACTCTTCGAGGGTTCACCAGATGGAGTGGGGGCCCCTGTTCACCATTAAAGGTACCATGGAAATGCATGAGGTCCTCAGCGTTTCTCCCGGCATTCTCAAATACAGGGACATAAGCTGTTTCTGCCAGGCTGCTTGATTGTTCTAACCCAAACCCAGAGCATAGAGGAGATTATTCTTGTAGCTATGGATGCAATCGATCAAACAGGCAAATATTTCAGACCCAGTGTCATCAAACAGCATCACAGTGGGCAGTGGTGTGTTGTGTGATGTGATGAAGATCCCTACCCTGGCATTATCCTGCAGGTGGAGGAAAACAATGTAAAAGTCAAATGCATGCAATGTGAATACATTTTTCTGGCCAAGCCCCAGAGATGATGTTAACTGGTACGGTGAAGACCAGATCATATGACTGATTCCAGAGTCCTAGGCACAGAATAAGCGTTCAGTTCAAATTGATAAGCGGTTCTGGGAGTTTATTACGAGGCTATTGGGCAAGTAAAATAAGGCACTATGTAATGTAAATTGGGGCAGTTCAAAGTTTACACCTCTTAGTCATAACCTAGTATAATAGCATGACATTAAATAGTAGCAAACAATTGCAGTTTAGACAATGTACATTTTATTTGTTATAGTTCAAATGTTTGTTAAATGTTGTTTATGTTCTTTTACTAACTGCTTTCACTAGTTGCCAAATGTAACAATTTAGTAATTGTTCATTATAAAATAAGAATAAAGCTGTTTGGTCTCATGTATGTCACTGGTGATTCATTGTGTCACTGGTGTTACTGTGTTTTTTCTGTCACATTCAATAAAATGTCACATATGACATGATAATTTTACATCCATTGAATTTTGCTACACTCAATAGTTAAAATTTAAAGATTTGCATCATTACTTGTTTATAACCATTTTTGTTTTATATTTTAACTTTCATAGCAAATACATGTTTGTGCAAATAAACTAACAGCGTTCAATCACAATTTTAACAAACCTGATTCAAATAAATAAAACATAATTCCATTATTTGTTGCATTATCATTATTTTTATGTAACTCTGACTCTAAGATTTCATAAAAACCTTTAATACTGCCAAAAAAAGAAACACCAGTGACAAAAAATGGTAACTGCTGTATTTAAATAAATGTAAAACAAAGATATGAAAAAATAATTTAGCTGTTATATATATATATATATATATATATATATATATATATATATATATATATATATATATATATATATATATATATGTACATTGAACATTTTTCCTCAAACAATTCAATTCATGTTTATTTTTCATTGCGCTTTTAACAATGAACATTTTCTCAGAGCAGCTTTACACAGATAATGTGGTGATAAAAATGAAAATGTTCTTTATAAGACTGTGGTGAAGGAAAAACTCCCTGAGATGCAGAAGGGTTAGGGTTAGGGTTAGGGTTAGGGTTAGGGAAGAAACCTTGAGAGGAACCAGACTCAAGAGGGAACCTCATCCTCATCTGGGTGCCACCGAATGTCCATTTATTACAGATAAACGATGTTGAGGGAGAGAGAGAGAGGGCTGACAGGAAGAGAAGGATATGGATTATTATTTGTATTTATTGTTTAAAAGTTAAGGACACTGTGCAGTTTGGACTCCGGCAAGACTCGCTATGGCAACAGAACTAAAAGGAAGCAGCAGAAGGTAACACAAACTTGAGGATCTCTGGGATAAGAGACACCACCACACCACCATCAATTTCTTAGGTGAAAGAAGGAGATCCTGGTAATATTATTCACATGAGCTTTAAAGGAGACTTGGGTCAATAATCACACCAAGGTCTTTGACTGATGGAGACACTGAAACATAAACACCATCCAGAGATGATACATAATCAGAAAGTTTACTTCTAGCTGCATGTGGTCCTAGTAAAAGTACTTCCCTCTTTTCCGAGTTGAGCAGAAGGAAGTTATCAAGCATCTACTGTCTAATGTCCTTTACACACTCAACATTGTTAAGCTGATCTCTCTCATCTGGCTTTGCTGAAATATACAGCTGTGTATCATCAGCCAACACAGTCTCACCCCACAGCGTCACATATCGATGCTGTGGATGTTGCGTCGGACGGCGTCCACATCCGACGCCGAGGGTACCCCCTTCGCGTCGCTTTTGACGAGAGGACGGAAACCCTTCGCCGCTTTTTGACGCAGATGGACGGAACCCCATTTGGGTTAGGGTTAGGGTTAGGGTTAGTTAGGGTTAGGGTTAGGGTTAGGGTTTGGGTTAGGGTTAGGGTTAGGGCTACGGACATCTTCAGGATTTTTCAAAATTTAAAAATTATTCCTGTACACTTATTATGATAGATAATACTTTATTCAGTGTATAGGACAGCGATCTGCGTTGAAAAGTGTAGCACACGGGCTCTCAACCATCTGCGTCGAAAAGCGAGGCGAGGGGAGGTTCCGTCTCTCGTCAAGCGGCGAAGGGGTACCCTCGGCGTCGGATGTGGACGCCGTCCGACGCAACATCCACAGCGTCGATATGTGACGCTTTGGGGTGAGACTGCCCTGCATCAGCATAGCAATGGAAGCGAATACCATGTTTATGTATAATTTCACCCAGAGGCAGCAGATATAAAGAGAAAAGCAGTGGGCTTAATACAGATCCATGCGGTACACCAAATTTTACCTCAGAGAGTGTGGAGAACTCACCATTTACATCAACAAACTGATAGCAATCAGTCAAATAAGACCTGAGTCAGGAGAGAGCTGTTTCCTTTATTCCAACAACGTTCTTAAGTCCAGCAAGCACTAGATTATGATCAATGGTGTGAAAAGCTGCACTGAGGTCGAGCAAAACAAGTAAAGAGACAACCCCTGATCAGAGGCCAATAGCAGGTCATTTACCACCTTAACTAGCCTATTACTATTCCTCAGTAGATGTGAGCAGAACCGCTGTGCTACAACCTTTTCTAGAATCTTGGAGATAAAGGGGAGGTTTGATATTGGACTGTAGTTGGACAGCTGACAGGGTGAAGGTCAGGTTTCTTAATTAGGGGGTTGATAACTGCAGTTTGAAGGATTAAGGTACAAAACCAGTGCTAATGGAAGAGTTTATTATTTATAAACAGGTTCAATTCCCTCTGGAATAATCTGTTTGAGGAAACTTGTAGGTGAGGGATCAAGAATGCATGTTGATGATTTTGATGAGGAAATTAATGAAATAAAGTCGTTCTCTTGAATAGGAGTAAAACTGTGTAATTGATGGTCTGTTATAATGACACTGCTGTCTACAGGGTTATTTATAAAGTAGTTTGGATTTATTTTAATTGTCTGGATTTCTTGCCTGATGTTTTTAACTTTATTATTAAAGAAGTTGATGAAATCATTACTACCTATTGATGGTGTGCATGTGAGTGCAGTGCTTTTATTTCCTGTTCATTTTACTGCAGTACAGAATAAAAATCTAGGATTCTGCTTGCTATTTTCTATGAGGGTGGAGAAATATGCTGATCAGCAGCACTAAGAGATTTTCTAGAATTTAGGAGATTCTTCTTCCTGCTATTTGAAATACTGTTAATTCTGTCTGACTCCACTTACGTTCTAATTTCCGAGTGGTCTGTTTAAAGGTGTGTGTATGATCATTATACCACCATGCTAATTTTTTCTTACTGATCATTTTGGTTTTGGTTCTAGAGTGTAACAGAACGTTGATTCTAGACATTCAGTGGCCCAGTCGAGCTCTGTGGGGTCAGATTGAGATCTAATTAATTTCGACAGTTCCGGAAGATCATTGATAAAACTTACTGCTGTAGCTGACGTGAATGTGTTTAACACGGTAACGTAGTGAGGTACTAATGCAGTGACTAAGGCAGATTCTGAGACTTACATCTAAAAACGCTCTACCTAAATCTAAATGTTAAAAGTTAGTGGGCTACATACACTATTTAAATATCTTTAAAAAGAAGACACTTTGAGCTTTACTGTCTATTATTCAAAGTTGATATTGCTCAAAAATATAATAATTTATAGAAGGTTAAAGATGATGAAGTACCGTGAAGTTTCCTTCATATATAAATACATGAAATCAGTTCTGGAGCAATCCAGAAAAGTACTGTGTTAAAAGCCACATGTCTCATGAGTTTATATTTTATGAAGATTTTCATAACAAATGAGATTCCTACAAACATTTATCTGAGACTATGTCTGATCCTTTTCTCCATCCCCCTGTTTGAGAGCCACCTGCTAAACTCGGGTGTTCATTCATACTTCATTCATACAGTCTGCATAGAAATGACCTGCTGATCATTAAAGGCTTTTGTTCTACATGTTTGGATATAGATATTGAGTTAACATTCATATTGATGACCAGGTAGCAGACAAGCTCTTGTTTTACAGTCATGACTATTCATATTGATGTGCGGCCATTCCAGTCTCAACAATACACACACACACACACACACACACACACACACACACACACACACACACACACACACACACACATTCTCCTGATTCAGATTAAAGATTAAAGATGTATCTTTAAGCGAGTTCTACACATAACACACATCACATCATAACCTCGTGCTCCAGAACATCTGATCACATCACATTATTAACTTGTGCTGTTAATATCATGAACAGCAGCTACGCTAATTCCTCTCCCTGCTTCTCTTTCTCTCCCCATCCCGAAGCATCCTGAGGTTGCTCCAGCTCCAGTCACGTCCCACCTTATGAAGATTGTGGACCTTAAAAGAAGTAGATGCCCACAAACATCCCAAACTATCCAGAGGCGTACCGGCGGCAATTGGATCCCACTCCACATGAAGTGAGATCCAATTGCCGCTGGTACGCTCTAAACTGAGAGGAACCAGACTCAAAATGGAAATCTATCCTCATTTGGGTGACATCACACTCTTGCTGTCACCCAAATGAGAATGGATTTCCATTTTGAGTCTGGTTCCTCTCAAGGTTTCTTCCTCTTAACATCTAAGGAAGTTTTTCATTGTCACAGTCTCCATTGTGCTCATCAGGGATAAATACACACCATTCACCTTAACTGTTAAAATCTGTAAAGCTGCTTTGAGACAATGTCTGTTGTGAAAAGCGCAATAGAAATAAACTTGACTTGACACACACACACACACACACACACACACACACACACAAACACTTTTCAAGCATCTCTCTTATAAAAACAAACGGGCAATAAAACCTATAACATCATATAAATCTGTAAAGGGAGATATATTGTAACTTACAGATGTAAAATAGCATCTCCATGCAGATCTCCAAGTCTCTCTTGTTACTCCGCCCCCAAGAATATTTTCCACATCACTGCTTTGTGCAAATCTCGGATAAAACAACTTTTATTGACTGTCCGTTTTTTCCTAGTTTTCTTTATTTTTGTAAGCAAAGTCCAGTTAGCATGCGCTATAAACAGCTGTTTGTGCGGGTTTGTGTGCATGTTTGTGTGCATGTGTAACCAGTCAAAGTTTGTAAAGAGTAATAAAACTCACACAAAGGGGAATAAAATCCTCCCATATATCGTTAGAATCCTGCACTTATTGGCTACATTTTCCATCAATAATTTAGCTTCCATAATGCTACTGGCTGGAAATAAAAGGTTTGAAATGAAAGGTGGTGCAGAAAAGACACCTGCATATAGTGAAGACTGATGCCTGAGATTCCGCCCTTTTTAAATTTTTATTTATTTTATTTTTTAGTGTGTGTGGTCTCATTTGTTTTGTAACACTATATTCTACCAGCCATATTAGTTTTTTTTACCTGCAAGATGTCGTTTTTTATGCGAAAGTTATTCAGAAATATATAAACACAAACACCAGCCGAAATTCTGTGACGTAAACAAAAGAATAAACATCTAAATTACAACACTATTGTTTGGTTGGAGCAGAAATGCTTTACAGCATGTTGTTCAGTGGAGCCTCATCTTTCCTAATAAACTGGGATTAGCAGCAGTGGATGTGTTTGTGACTCGTTATTAAGTAGTGCAGTTTTTTATGCATGTTGTTGTTGTGTACTGCTTACACACATTCAGCAAATACATTTGTTATACGTTTTTCATTAAAATCAGTGATCTGAAATCGCTGCTTGAGGCTCAGACTTTAGAATGATGTATAGTTAGTCATGTTTACTCTTCTCCCTATTTATTTAATCTGTTGTTAAACATTAACACCTGTGAACAATGGGATATCGCCACGCAGGCGCTGAAGGCTGAGGTAAGGTAATGATCTGAAATACCTTCAGACTGTGGAATTATGACTAAACTTTTTATTTTTAATCCAAATGTTAATAACAAAGAGTGTGTCTCCACTATGAGTGGGTCCTATAACATTCTGATTAATTCTACTGAATCTAGAATGAACACAACTGCTGCTCTTAAGGAGTCTTCCTAAATATCAAAATCAATATTAAAGTCACCAACAATTAATGCTTTGTGTAAAGAAGGAGCTAAATTTCTGATGAGTCAGGCCCCTGGGGGTCTATAAATAATAATTAGTGGAATTGACTGACTGGACCTGCTTTTGGACACTAAATATTTTATGTTGGTGTAAAGAACTTCAAATGTTTTACACTTGTGTTTAGTTTTTTGTGTGACGTTTAGATTATTATTATAAATAGCTGTGACTCCGCCTCCTCTGCCATTTAGACGTGGTTGGTGTATGTAACTATACCCAGGAGGACTAATTTAATGCTACATATTCATTTGGTTTAATCCACGTTTCTGTCAAACACATTATATTAAACTCCTGGTCGGTAATAATTTGTTTATAGTCAGCGCTTTTGATGTGAGAGATCTAATACAGTGGTACCCCACTTATCGACCTTAATCCGTTCCTTAAAACCGGTCGAAATGCGAAAAGGTCAAAGAGCGAACGTACACGCAATATACAATATACACGCACTAAATTGTTATATTGACCGCTAAATAATAACACTTTATTGTTCACAAACCGAAGTTTAATTTACGATAGATGCTCTCTCCATGAAGGCTGAGGCGAGACTGGGAAGATCCTTTCCCTCGCTCCACGTGGGTTGGGGTAAAAAAAGGTCGATAAGCGGGCATTTGGTCGTTCAGCGGGCGCAAATTTCGGTCGAAAAACTAAGCGGAAAGGTCGATGTCCGAGCCGGTCGATAGGCCTCCAGACTTTCCCCTGCAGAACCTGGACTGCTCTCACACTCATTAGTTCTCTCTAGACTCTGAATGTGCTACTATAATGCATCTTCTCTGTCAAAAAGCAAACTAACTTACACTTTTTACAGATAAAATTATCGCTAGCAACAGAAAAAGACTGACTAACCATGTCACACTTCACACACTGAATGAGCTGCATGCTTGCCATAGCATAGAAATTACGTACCTGATGTGATTTGATTTTAATGTGGTTACTGTAGTGTGTGTTCTTTGTTCTGATGGGAATGTCCTCCACTCACTGCTTTCATACCCTCAAACAGGCAATAAAGCCCTCTTCCAAAAGAAGAAACAGAGCCAACGGAAAAAAGAGAATACAAGAAATCCAAACCATATTTTGAGATTTTTAAGCGATGAGAGAGAAAAAAAGAAACTGTAAAAATTTAAATAGTGATACAAACACAAAATTCCCGGCAAACAAATCAACAACAGGAAGCTACATAACCATTGCTACACCTACAGCTACATCAACATCGCCTTCTCAATGACAATGGTCAATAGGGAGAACTCTGATGAAGATTGATAAAGTGTGTGGTGGGTTTTATTTTGAAGTGTTTTTACCATTTGTTTGTTTTATCTATATTTAATTTATTTTTAATTAATAGAATCCAGATTGCGGGTTTTAACATAAACAGAGCAAGAGAGCACATAAACAGAGTTGTAATATTGAAGCTGTATGTTCCTGTGAACGATAACGGCAGTTCGTGTAAAGAAATCCACAGAACCGCGCAGAGATGGCAGCAGCAGAGAATCGCGGTGCAGACAGTGTGACTTGTGGAAAGCAATAACGGACAAAGTGTGGGTGAACATGAGTGGCTTAGATGTGTGTGTGGGTAATGGAATTCAGGTGTGCTGTGTTAGTAATCAGGTGAGCGGGTGAAGATGCAGGGTGCTCCCTGACAGTTCGGTGAAAGAGGAAAAATTGCACTTTGCACAAGAACTCAAATAAACAATCACACACCCCTCACCCAACCTTTAACTGTCATTGTCTGATTTTATTTATGTCTATTTAACATTTTATTTATTTATCTATCTATTCATAATTATTTAACGAATGGGTCAAGCTGATACCATATGGTATATAACATGACGTATGTTAAATAAAGGAATGCAATAAGTAAAAAAAAGTCTCTCTATCTCTCTCCACCTCTCTATATCTCACACTATTTCTCTTTTTATTTCTCTATATATAAAGCTACTCTGAGACAATGTTCATTGTTAAAAGCTCAATACAAATAAACATGAATTGAATCATATTTCTCTCTGTCTCTCTTTCTCTATATTATTTTTCTCTATGGATTTTATCAGCATATTTTTCTAGTCACTGAATTTTAACTTTTGAGTCTATCTATGGTTATCTGTGTGCATCTAGAAGTGTGTGTGTGTGTGTGTGTGTGTGTGTGTGTGTGTGTGTGTGTGTGTGTGCGTGCGTGTGTGTCTGTGTGTGTGTGTGTGTGTGTTTAATATAGAATGTCAGTTTAAAAGTAAAATAAAAACCCAGCCATTAGTGTTGCACAGGTCAGGTGACTCTCAGTGTCGGTCTCAATTCTGGATAAATGTGGAGGTTTGTGTTATAAAGGACATCCAGCGTAAAACATGCGTCAAATCAAATATGTGGATCAGGAATCAGAATTTCATAGCGGATCGGTCAAGGCCAGGGTTACAAAACGACCACCACAGGTATCATTAACCAAAAGGGTACCGGTGGAAATTGGGCTACTGTTAGCTAAAGGAGGAGAAGGAGAGGAGGAAGACATCTACAGAGACAGCAGGGAAAGGAGAAGTGGAGGAGAGTGGAGGTTCAGGTTGGTACTTAAATGTTGACTGGTAAAGGGAGAGAGGGAGCTGATATAATGGAGAGGAGAAAGGTAGATATGTTGTGTATTCAGGAGACCAAGTGGAAAGGAAGTAAGACCAGGAACATTGGAGGTGTTTAAACTGTTCTATCATGGTGTGGATGGAAAGAGAAATGGTGTAGGGGGGATTCTGAAGGAAGAGTACAGTAAGAGTGTAGTGGAGGTGAAGAGAGTTTCTGATAGGGTGATGAATGTGAAGCTGGAAGTTGAAGGGGTGATGATAAATGTCATAAGTGCTTATGCTCCACAAGTCGGCTGTGAGGTGAAGAAGAAGGAAGAATTCTGGAGTGAGTTGGATGAAGTGGTAGAAAGGAAACCTAGAATTGAAAGATTGGTGATTGGGGCAGACTTTAATGGACATGTAGGTGAAGGGAACAGAGGTGATGAGTAGGTGATGGTAGGTATGGCTTTAAGGAGAGGAATGTGGAAGGGCAGATGGTGGTAGATTTTGCTAAAAGGATGTAAATGGCAGTGGTGAACAGGTATTTTAAGAAGAAGGAGGATCATAGTGTGACGTATAAGAGTGGAGGAAGGTGCAAACATGTGGACTATGTTCAATGTAGAAGATGCAACCTGAAGGAGATTGGAGACAGTAAGGTGTTGGCGGGGGACAGTGTAGCTAGACAGCATCGGATGGTGGTCTGTAGGATGTTTTTAGGTGAAGAAGAAGAGGAGGAGAGTGAGGACAGAAGGAAGATTGTAGTGTGAGATTCAGGGAAGAGGTCAGACAGGAGTTTGGTGGTGGTGAAGAGGTGCTGGATGATTGGGCAACTACTGCAGGAGTGATAAGGGAGACAATTAGAAAGGTACTTGGTGTGACATCTGGAAATAGAAAGGAAGACAAAGAGACGTGGTGGTGGAATGAGGAAGTGCAGGAGAGCATAAGGAGAAAGAGGTTGCCAAAACAGAAGTGGGATCGACCGAGTGATGAGAAAAGTAGGCAGGAGAACAAGGAGATGCAGCAGCAGGTAAAGAGGGATGTGGCGAAAGCCAAGGAAAAAGACATATGAGGAGCTGTAGGAGAAGTTGGACCCTAAGGAAGGAGAAAAGGATTTGTTGCGATTGGCCAGGCAGAGGAACCGAGCAGGGAAGGTGTGCTGCAAGTTAGAGCAATAAAGTCAAGTTTCAAGTCAAGTTTATTTCTATTGTGCTTTTCACAACAGACACTGTCTCAAAGCAGCTTTACAGAATTTAACAGTGAAGGTAAATTATGTGTGTTTATCCCTGATGAGCAGCCGTGGCGACTGCGGCAAGGAAAAACTCTCTTAGATGTTATGAGGAAGAAACCTTGATAGGAACCAGACTCAAAAGCAGAACCTCATCCTCATTTGGGTGATATCAAGAGTGTGATTATAGTCTTTAAACACTACAGAACACTGGAGAGTGAGAACTAATATGAGCACTGGAGTGTGTGATTATAAGTAATGATTTTTCTTCAGTCTTTAAGTCATTATGGTTATAAAACTAGGAGCTATTGAGCAACTCATAAAATAGCTCAACATTTGCGATCATCACAGATCCAACACCAGCTTCTCCATGCCAGAGCCTTTAAACACTCAAAGAGGTCCAGTGTTCAAACTCCACATAAAGTAGAGTCCAATTGGCACTGGTACGTCTCTAGATGGTTCGGGATGTTCGTGGGGTCAGCATCTACTTCTTTAAAGGTCCACAATCTTCATATGGTGGGAGACTCTAGAGAAAGAGAAGCAGTGGAGAGGAATTAGCGTAGCTGCTGTTCATGATATTAACAGCACAAGTTGATAATGTGCATGTGATCAGATGTTCTGGAGCACAAGGTTATGATGTGATGTGTGTTATGTGTAGAACTCGCTAAAAAGATATGTTTTTAATCTGCACTTAAACTGGGAGAGTCTGAGCCCCGAACAGAAGTTATGGGAAAGAGTAGTGGAAGCCAGGCTGAGAGAAGAGGTGACCTTCTGTGAGCAACAGTATGGTTTTATGCCGAGGTGTGATTGTGTGTTTGTGGATTTAGAGAAAGCATACGACAGGGTGGAGAGAGGAGTTGTGGTATTGTATAAGGAAGTCTGGTGTGTCAGAGAAGTATGTGAGGGTAGTGCAGGACATGTATGAGGACAGTGTGACAGCAGTGAAGTGGGAAGACTATAATTTTTTATGTGACTAAAAAACCTCTCATAGCGACATTTCCTGTATGAATGATGTACAGTATGTCCTGTGTGGATGATGTGTTTCCTGTGTGGATGACGTGTTTCCTGTGTGGATGATGTATTTCCTGTGTAGATTATGTGTTTCCTGTGTGGACGATGTGTTCCCTGTGTGAAGAAATGCGTTTTCTGTATGGAGGTTGTAACTGCAGTTTTCTGGTCTCATAATTTCTTGCATCATTATCCAGCTCCAGTAGGATGCTAACATAATTTTTTTTATAGAGACATTAGTCCATGAGAGTGATATGGGATACACACACACACACACACACACACACACACACACACACGCACACGCACACAGGCGTGGGAGGATGAATACACCATCCAGCAGTGAGACACACTCATTTATTTGGGTGGAGGAAGACTAATGTGAGGAGAATAACGAATCGATCTGTCTGCATTCTGATTTAATCTCATCAGCATTTGATTGACTGACTGTCAGAGCGTCCTGGGTTCGCTCAGTGCACACACACTATACATCTGTCTTAGTCAATGTGTGTGTGTGTGTGTGTGTGTGTGTGTGTGTGTGTGTGTGTGTGTGTGTGTGTGTGTGTGTGTGTGTGTGTCTAAACAGAAGGTTTTCTTTATTCCATTTTACTCTTGTTTAGGAGCTTTGCTGAAGCTACAGAGAGAGAGGAGCTCTAAGTCAGCATCATGTCCATTTGGAGAAACAGGAAAAGAGAAGAAATTGATAAAAAGGTAAAAAACAATAAGAGAGAGAGAGAGAGAGAGAGAGAGAGAGAGAGAGAGAGAAATAGGGAGAAATAGAGATCTGAATAAACACATGAACAGATTCGGAAACAGGACAACTGTCAGTGTGGTTGATTTTAACTTGTTTCCCATGTTAGTTAGTTAGTTAGTGAGTTGGTTAGTTACTGGTGATTGTCATTTGAACTAAATCCACTTTATTATTACTATTTTGTTGTTTTATTATTTTTTTACAAATCCTGCTGTCTGCAGTGGATTCAGTTTGTGTGTCCGAACACTTTTTTTTTTTTTTGTAAATCCTGTCTGATTTCCTCCATCCATCCTTTTGTCATTCCTCTTCCTCACCAACTCTCTTATCTCAGTTTGTTTCTATGAATAAACATTTCCTGTGTTTTCTGTTTTATTTCTGTCCTCTGTTTTTGTTCGTCACTTTCCCCTTTGTCTCAGAATCTGCCTTTACTTCCTTTACTTCCTGTGCCTTTCTTTATTTGTCCACATTCCCCACTTGTGCTTCGGATCAACAGATGTGTGTATTATTGTGTTTCTAAAACATCTGTCACTGTGAAAGACATCTTGCATGCACACACACAGGTAGACACAAACACACTGCCCTGCTGTCTGATGATAAATATCAGTAATAAGTGTAATAAAGTTAGAGGTGTATGTGACGCTGTTTTTCTCATTCAGCTCAGTGACAGAGACAAATCTCTCTCTTTCTCTTTCTTTCACACACACACACACACACACACACACACACACAAACACAAACACAAACACAGTTATTTGAAAAATTATTCATTTAAATACATAATTCACATTTTCTCATATATCATAATGTCATATATTCCAGGGTGTGTGTGTGTGTGTGTGTGTGTGTGTGTGTGTGTGTGTTCTGGTGTCACAACACAGGACTGTAGTGTGAAATGTTTTATATAAAGAATTTATAAATAAACAGTAAAAAGGTAAAAGCTCAGAGATGTGTCTAAATTTTAGGCTGAACTGCAGCTGTGGTGGCTTTTGTTTGTTTCAGTTTTTCTTCTTCACATTGTTCTCATTGCCTCTCTGATGCATCCTAAAAAAATAAACACTTAAATATGGATGTTTTCTCCTAAAGAACGTTCTACTTCTAACTTGAGTTCACAAATCAGGAACATTTTAAAAACATTTTTCTCTTCAGTTTAGAGAACAGAATAAAAAATAAAGAAAAAACATTAAATGGTTTTAAAAATAAAAGTTTTCTATTATATGTCATTGAACTGTGGGGTTTATAAGGGAAACATCTGCCCCCTTCTGTAGTCTTCATTATTTGAGGTACGAACAAATAGCCTGAACCTTTTGACCTAAGTTGGTGTAGAAGATTATATTGGTACAGAAGTTCACTCAGATACTGCGGCGTGAGAGCGTTAAGTGCTTTATACGTCAGTAGTAGTATTTTATAATCAGTGTGAGATGTAATTGGGAGCAGTGTAGATGATTAAAACAGGGCTGATGTGGTCATATTTTCTAGATCTAGTGAGGACTCTTGCTGCTGCATTCTGAACTAACTGAAGCTTATTTCTGCACTTACTCCAACACCCAGACAGTAAAGCGTTACAGTAGTCTAATCTAGATGTTACAAAAACATCAACTAGTTTTTCTGCATCCTGTAACGACATCATATTTCTAATTTTAGCAATATTTCTAAGGTGAAAGAAGGAGATCCTGGTAATATTATTCACGTGAGACTCAAAGGAAAGACTCGGGTCAATAATCACACCAAGGTCTTTGACAGCCGTACACACTGAAACAGAAACACCATCCAGAGATGCTACAGAATCGGAAAGTTGACTCCTAGCTGCATGTGGTCCTAGTAAAAGTACATCCGTCTTATCTGAGTTGAGCAGAAGAAAGTTATCAAGCATCCACTGTCTAATGTCCTTTACACACTTCTCAACATTGTTAAGCTGATCTCTCTCATCTGGCTTTGCTAAAATATACAGCTGTGTGTCATCAGCATAGCAATAGAAGCCAATACCATGTTTATGAATGATTTCACCCAGAGGCAGCAGATATAAAGAGAAAAGCAGTGGGCCTAAGACAGATCCTTGTGGAACACCAAACTTTACCTCAGAGAGTGTGAAGAACTCACCATTTACATCAACAAACGGATAGCAATCAGTCAGATAAGACCTGAGCCAAGAGAGAGCTGTTCCCTTTATTCCAACAACGTTCTCCAGTCCATCAAGCAGGAGATTATGATCAATGGTGTGAAAAGCTGCACTGAGGTCGAGCAAAACAAGTAAAGAGACAAAACCCTGATCAGAGGCCAATAACAGTCATTTACCACCTTAACTAGCGCCGTCTCTGTGCTATGATGAGGCCGAAATCCTGACTGATACATTTCATGAATGTTATTCCTCAGTAGATGTGAGCAGAACTGCTGTGCTACAACCTTTTCTAGAATCTTGGAGATAAAGGGGAAGTTTGATATTGGACTGTAGTTGGACAGCTGACAGGGTGAAGGTCAGGTTTCTTAATTAGAGAGTTGATAACTGCAGTTTGAAGGATTTAGGTACAAAACCAGTGCTAATGGAAGAGTAGTAGAGAAGAAGAGAGTAAAGTAGAGAATACAGGAAATCAAAGCAATATTTTAAGATTTTAAAGTCATGAGAGAGAAAAAAAAACTAACTGTAAAAACTTTGAATGCAGATACAAACATAAAATTCCCGGCAAACAAATCAACAACAGGAAGCTACCCTTAGCTTCGGTTAGCGGGTTGGCAGTAACAGTAACTGAGTCCTGATTGGTCAGAAGTTGTGAATACATTTTTTACACCTGCTGCTTTGACAACATTGTGGGTTTGTAGGCCAACAGCCTGAGGATATATTTTACTATAGCAACAGGAAGCTGGTCTAACATTCCAACATTACATACACACACACACACACACACACACACACACACACACACACATACACACACACTAGACAGTTGCACAGTGCAGTGCATTATTGTGTGTGTGTGTGTGTGTGTTTATTTTGAATATTTGCCTGCAGCTCTCACTGAATCTAAACTCCACCCCTCTATATGACCTCCATTATCACAGCCATTACCATATCAACACATTACAGTTCCTGTGTTTGTGTGTGTGTTTTATATTCTACACTTTTTCTTTCTTTTTTCATATAAATTCTCTTGTAGGATTAGTAAAAGAGAGGAAGTGGAAAAAAATCACAACTCGCATCTTACCGCGCACTTCTGACTAAATTTTCTTTGGAGGTGACTTCTGCCAAAACTGCCTTCTACAAGGAAAAGCTTGAGGCCTCTGCACAAGATCCTCGTAAGCTTCACAACATCTTCTCTTCACTACTCAACCCCCCTGCTGCACCTGCTCGATCCTCCCTAACTGCTAGTGACTTTGCCTTCTTCTATGATGAGAAGATTAAGAAAATCTGCCTGACCTTCACTTCCTCCCCAACAACGACTACACAACACAGCCGACAATCCACTACATCTCTGTCAAGCTTCTCAACCTTAACAGAAGATGAGATACTGCAAGTCATCCAATCTTGCAATCCCACCACCTGTCCTCTGAATCCAATCCCTCCAACTATGCTTCAGACCATCACACAAGATCTCCTGCCCTTCATCTCCACAATCATCAATGGGTCATTAACATCTGGCTATGTACCAACTACCTTCAAGAAAGCAGTCTGGGTTCAAAGCAGCACATTCCACAGAGACAGCACTTTTGGCTGTTTTTAACTGCATGCTGCTCGGTCAGCCAAGCTGTCATCTGTACTTATCTTCCTGGACCTTTCAGCAGTATTTGACACAGTCAACCACAAGACACTTTTGTCAACCCTCAAGAACCTTGGTATCTGTGGAACAGCATGGGAATGGTTTGCTTCCTACCTGGAAGGTCGCTCATACCAGGTAACATGGAGGGGATCCACATCTGCCCCGTGCAGACTCACCACTGGTGTTCCACAAGGCTCGGTACTTGGTCCTCTCCTTTTCTCTCTCTATACCCACTCCATTGGTGAAGTCATATCCTCACATGGGTTTTCTTATCACTGCTATGCAGATGACACTCAACTAATCTTTTCTTTCCCTCCATCAGATACCACAGCTTCCGCTCGGATATCAGCATGCTTGACAGACATATCTTCATGGATGAGTGCTCACCAACTAAAACTCAACCCCAGCAAAACAGAACTGCTGGTCATCCCAGGTAATTCATCTCCAGGTCAAGATCTCCAAATAACACTTCATGACTCTCTGCTCTCCCCTTCAGCCACTGCTCGTAACCTGGGGGTAACTATGGACAATGAGCTGTCCTTCTTTCCACATGTCGCTAATGTTGCTCGTTCTTGCCGATTTCTTCTCTATAACATCTGAAGGATTCGACCATTTCTGTCCACACAGGCTGCCCAGGTGCTCGTTCAGTCTCTTGTCATTTCAAGACTTGACCCCTGCAACTCTCTGCTGGCAGGTCTTCCCCTGAACGCTATTTGTCCATTGCAAATTATCCAAAACGCAGCTGCACGACTTGTGTTCAATCAGGCCAAGTTCTCCCACACCACCCCACTTCATAGTACATGAAACATACCCCATATTTTAGAAAAATTAAGGACTCCTAACACATATGCATTGACTGATAGTGGAGGTTGAAAAGGTGGGTCTTAAGCCTTGATTTAAATTCAGTCAAAGTGGTGATCGTTCTGAGTGCGATGGGTAAGGAGTTCCATAGTGTTGGAGCAATGACAGAAAAGGATCTGCCACCCGCAGGGGATAGACGGTATCTAGGAACACATAGAAGTTCAGAATTTGAAGACCGGAGTGATCGTGACTCCTTTCTAGATCTAACAAACATAATGGGGTGTAGCATCTGGAAAAGAGATCAAAGAATTACCATGAGCCAATGAAACAGACTTTCTGCTGAACAGTGCCTCCAGGAAAAATGTATGGACCTGGAAAAATCTGTCCATAAATAAGGAGACAGTTAAATTCCCAAAAACCCTCTGACTCTCCTTTTAAACATAAAACATTGTAGCTGGCAAAGAACAAAATTATCGAAAATTAAATGAAGATGTGAGACTAATTTATTATCTCTGTCTTGTTTTCAGCTCAAAGTTCAGCTTCCTGTAAGCCTTCTCGAGTTCCTTCTGTCCCATAGTGTCCCTGTTCCACATCAGACTGAACTTCCTTAGAGCCTCCATCTTGTGGTAACACTGTGATCCTAGACAGATTTTACAGACGTCACCTCACACTCTGTCTCTCCCACACACATTGCCCAGGAATATGTGTGTGTGTGTGTGTGTGTGTGTGTGTGTGTGTGTGTGTGTGTGTGTGTGTTCATTCATACTCCTGCTTCACACTGTGTATTAGTATCGAGCAAACTACATACTTCAGTACAGAGCTGCCAGTTCTAAACAAATACATCAGCTTCAGCATCTGTGGTATGAAATAACCTAAATGAATGACAGCCTTCATTTATATTATAGCAGTAGATGGAGGAGCAGATCATCTCAAGGTATCCCACTTTTGTTATATACTTTACATAAGCAATTCATAAAGACTAATAAACTCAGTCAATAACACTACAGATCATATACACACACACACACGCACACACACACACACACACACACACACACACACACACACACACACACATTTATGACATTTGGCAGATGCCATTATCTAGAGCCACTTAAAATTGAGCAGGGGAGGGTTAAGGGCCTTGAATTTGTGACCTTTCGATTATAAAGTCCAATGCCTTGATGCCCCCAAGCCCCCTGTTAAACACTGCTAGAGCAACACTCCTGAGCAAACTCATAAAAAGTAAATAAATAAAATAACCAGGTTCCTTTTCAGTACATTGTCAACAAATCAGGTATCTGAAAAATGTATTACATAACAAACATAACTGAAAAAATGTAAAGTATTAGAAAAACAATTGTGGAGGTCCAACCTCTGACAGCATCTCCTGAACCAATCTCACCTAAAACTCCACAACAACACTGCTTTACATATACAGGACAGGAAGAGCTTTATGATGTTATTACCAATGCTAAATCAACAACATGTCAGTTAGATCCCGATCCCATTCCAACTGGTGAGCCTCTTCTCAATATTATTAACTCCTCACTATCTTTAGGTCACGTCCCTAAACCCCTCAAGTTAGCAGTTATTAAGTCCCTCATTAAGAAACCTCATTTAGATCCAAACACACTATCAAATTACAGACCAATTTCAAATCTCCCATTTATGTCTAAGATTTTAGAAAAGAATGTCGCTGACCAGTTTTGTTTCCACTTACAAGAAAACAATATCTTTGAAGAGTTTCAGTCAGAGTTTCATTCAGGAAGAGAAGGATATGGATTATTATGTGTCCTTATCGTTGTATGAAAGTTAATGACACTGTGCAGTTGGGACTCTGGCAAGGCTCGCTATGGAATCATAGCTAAAGAGAACAGAGAACAGCAGAAGGAAACACAGACATGAGGATCTCTAAAATAAGAGACAACCCACCACACCACCATCAACAAATTCGAGTGAACGTGTGAGAGTGAGGGGACGACCGCATACAAATATCCCAGTTCACCAAACACTCGATATCCATGGTCCCTCCAGATCTGCTCTTTACCTCACAAACAAATACTGACTAAAGGCTCCACTAAATAAATATGTGTTAAGCCTTGACTTGAACACTGAGACACGTGTCTGAGTCATGAACCCTAACCCTAACCCTAACCCAACACTGATTGGAAGGTTGTTTCTATAACTGTGGGGTTTATAAGAGAA
Organism: Silurus meridionalis; assembly: GCF_014805685.1. NCBI lineage: Eukaryota > Metazoa > Chordata > Actinopteri > Siluriformes > Siluridae > Silurus > Silurus meridionalis. The sequence continues at coordinate 71,150 of NC_060896.1, forward strand.
ACATCTGCCCCCTGCTGTAGTCTTCATTATTTGAGGTACCAACAAATAGCCTGCACCTTTTGACCTAAATTGGTGTAGAGGATTATACTGGTACAGAAGTTCACTCAGATACTCCAGCATGAGAGCGTTAAGTGCTTTATACGTCAGTAGTAGTATTTTATAATCAGTGTGAGGTGTAATTGGGAGCAGTGTATATAATTAAAACATGTGGTCATATTTTCTAGATCTAATGAAGACTCTTGCTGCTGCATTCTAAACTAACTGAGGCTTATTTATGCATTTACTCCAACACTCAGACAGTAAATTACCAGATTCTCTCCTCCACATCTGTCTATGACTCACTCTTTATGCATGTCAAGATGCTTGCCTCGGTTACAAGTCTTACCTCCATCCGCTACCTTCTTAAAGGGGCTGCTTCGGCTGGTAAAAGATAATACATTATCACTAAATTCAAACCCCCAAGTGAGCAAAATGAAAATATTGTCTGAAATTAAACCGGTCCGTGGTGCGAAAAAGGTTGGGGACCGCTGCTATAGATCATGACCTTCTCCTGGATCGCTTAGAAAATTACATCGACATTCAGGGACAGGTATCAAGCTGGTTTAAATCCTACCTGTCTGATCGTTACCATTTTGTAAACTTAAATAGAGAACTATCAGGTTAATGAAAGTAAATTATGGCATGCCACAAGATTCAGTTCTAGGACCCCTGCTTTTCACAATATATATGCTTCCCTTGGGAAATATTATTAGAAGGCATGGGATTAGTTTCCACTGTAATGCTGATGATACCCAGCTATATACCTCATCAACACCAGGCGATACACTCAATTGGCTCGGATAACTGAGTGTGGTAAAGAATTAAAAGACTGGATGACTCATAACATTCTATTATTAAATTCTGACTTCTGACAAGACTTTTTGCTTATTTGCCCAAAAAACAGTACACAGAAGCTCCAGCATTTTAACTTGCATTTAGAAGGATATTCTGTAACTACTAGTTCAACAGTAAAAGACCTGGGAGTTATTTTAGACTCCAACATGTCTTTTAAAAATCTTTTCAACCATATTACAAAAACAGCTTCTTCCAACTTAGAAATATTGCTAAGCTAAGAAACATGTTGTCTATATCTGATGCAGAGAAGCTCTCACAGAGTTCTCACAGGGTCGAGAAAATATCACCATATAATCCCAATCTTCTCATCCCTACACTGGCTACCTGTTAAGTTTCAAATCAACTACAAATTACTGCTACTTACCTACAAAACACTAAATGGTTTATCTCCATGTAATTCTCCAGTCTTCTAACACGCTACAATCCGTCAAGCTGTCTGTATATCTCTAAACTCCGGACTTCTAGTAGTTCCTAGAATAGCAAAGTCCACTAAAGGTGGTAGAACATTCTCACATTTAGCTCCTAAACTTTTGAATAGTCTTTCTGACAGTGTTCGGGGCTCAGACACACTCTCCCAGTTTTAGTGCAGATTAAAGACGTATCTTTTTAGCAAGTTTTACACATAACACACATCATAACCTTGTGCTCCAGAACATCTGATCACATGTACATTATCAACTTGTGCTTGTTAATATCATGAACAGCAGCTACCCTAATTCCTCTCCTTCTTCTCTTTCTCCATCCATCCTGAGGTTGCTCCAGCTCCAGGTCAAAGTTCAAGGGGTGGACCAGCCCACAGCATTACATATGTCCTGCAAGGGCACCCCCGCCAACCAGGCCGTAGAGGCCGCCATACTCTGGGTTGAATAAGCCTTGACTCCAAAAGGAGTGTGAAGACCAGAGGACTCATAACCAGAGGTAATAGCATCCACTATTCATCTGCTGAGAGTCTGCTTATTGGCAGGAAAACCTTCCCTGTGAGGGCCATAGCAGACAAACAGTTGCTCCGACTTTCTCCAAGGACTCATCTTGTGGAGGTACGTATCCAGTGCTTGCACTGGACACAGTCAATTTTGCTTCTCCTGGTCTGGAGCTAGGAAGGAAGGAGGGCAAAATACCGGCAAAATTACAGGTCGTGAGGGAGCTGTAGGCACCTTAGGCACTGAAAAAGCACTGGCCATGCCAGGGGTAAACTCCAAGAGAGACGGGGCCAGAGACAGGGCCTGTAAGTCCCCAATCCTTTTAAGGGAGGATATCGCCAAAAAAAAAAAAGGCGGTCTTTACCGACAGGTACCTAAGGGCCACTTCGGCCAAAGGCCCAAAGGGGGGCTCAGATAGATCAGCCAACATGACGGCCAAATCCCACACAGGCACTCCGGGCCTCAGCCTTCGGGTGTCGTGTAGGAGACGTGTCACGATAGGGTGTTTTCCCAGCGACTGCCCCGCAGGCAGAGCACAATAAGCCGTGATAGAGGACACATACACCTTTAGGGTGGACGGGGCCAAGCCTGTGGCATACTGTTCCTGCAAGAACTCCAGAACTGACGCAACTGGGCAGTTGACTGGGTCTAACTGGTAGTGCTCACACCACGTGGAAAACAGCTGCCATCTAGCGGCATACGACCTCCTCATGGAGGGAGCTCTGGAATAAAGGATGGTCAAGTCAAGTCAGGTTTATTTGTATAGCGCTTTTCACAACAGACATTGTCTCAAAGCAGCTTTACACAAATCAACAGTTAAGGTGAATGGTGTGAATTTGTCCCTGATGAGCAAGCCGTGGCGACTGTGGCAAGGAAAAACTCCCTTAGATGTTATGAGGAAGAAACCTTGAGAGGAACCAGACTCAAAAGGGGAACCCATCCTCATTTTGGGTGACATCAAGAGTTTGATCATAAATCTTTCAACAATACAGAACACTGGAGAGTGAGAACTAACATGATTACTGGAGTATAAGATTATAAGTGATGTTCTTTCTACAGTCTTATACAGTCTATATGGTTAGTAGCTCCTAGTTTTATAAGCTCAACATTTGTGATCATCACAGATCCAGCATCAGCTTCTCCATGCCAGAGCCTTTAAACACTCCAGGAGGTCCAATGTCAAACTCCACACATGTAGCGGGATCCAAATGGCACTGGTACGTCTCTAGATGGTTCGGGATGTTTGTGAGTTCGGCATCTACTTCTTCAAAGGTCCGTAATCATCAAGATGGTGGGAGGTGACTGGAGCTGGCCAAACCTCAGGGTGTCTCGGGATGGGGAGAGAAAGAGAAGCAGTGGGGAGGAATTAGCGTAGCTGCTGTTCATGATATTAACAGCACAAGTTGATAATGTGATGGGATCAGATGTTCTGGAGCACAAGGTTATGATGTGATGTGTGTTATGTGTAGGCTTTGCTAAAAAGATATGTTTTTAATCTACACTTAAACTGGGTGAGTGTGTCTGAGCCCCGAACACTGTCAGGAAGACTATTCCAGAGTTTAGGAGCTAAATGTGAAAATGCTCTACCACCTTTAGTGGACTTTGCTATTCTAGGAACTACTAGAAGCCCAGAGTTTTGAGATCTTAGGGAGCGTGGCGGATTGTAGCGAGTTAAAAGACTGGATAGATAAATGGGAGCCAAACCATTTAGTGCTTTATAAGTGAGTAGTAGTAGTTTGTAGTCTATTCGAAACTTAACAGGAAGCCAATGTAGGGACGATAGGATTGGGGTTATGTGATCATATTTTCTTGACCTTGTAAGAACTCTGGCTGCTGCATTCTGGACTAACTGAAGCTTGTTTATTAATGACGCAGGACATCCACCTAGTAATGCATTACAGTAGTCTATTCTGGAGGTCATAAACGCATGGACGAGCTTCTCTGCATCGGATATAGACAACATATTTCTTAACTTAGAAATATTTCTAAGGTGAAAGAAGGCTGGTCTCAGTAGTGAGACCAGCTGCTAGAAACTGTGAAGAGCTCACCTCGAAACCTTGATAGTACAGAGTGGTACTAACCCTAACCCTAACCCAGCTCCTCCATGCGGGCGAGAACAACATCTTGATGTTGGGGCCACCTGAAGCTCTGATCGAGCTGATATCAACCAGTCGTAGATATAGTTCAGAATGTGGATGCCCTGAAGCCAGACCGGGGCTAAAGCTGCATTCATGCACTTTCTGAAGGTGCGGGGTGAGAGTGCTAGGCCGAAGGGAAGTACCAATATTGGTAAGCTTTGCCCCCGAAAGCAAACCTCAGGAACCTCCTGTGAGCAGGAAGGGTGGCTATGTGGAAATAGGCATCCCTTAGATCTATCTTGGCAAACCAGTCCTCGTACTTGATCTGTGACACGACCTCTTTAAGGGTAAGCATCCTGAACCTGAGCCTCATGAGTGAGTGGTTTAAGGAGCATAGATCTACTATTGGCCTCAATCCGCCATCCTTCTTCGGAACAACGAAGTACTGGCCGTATTAACCTGACTCTCTGATTGAGGGAGGAACCAATTCGATGGCCCCTTTCTTCAGGAGGGTGCATACTTCTTGCTCCAGGACCAGAGCCTGCTTGGACACAACCCGTTGAACCAGGGAGGAGAGGACCCGAATTGAATCGAGTAGTCCCTCTCTCAGGCAGGAATGGAGGGAGACACCCGCTGGTGGATGGTTGTGCCCCAAAGCACATCCTGTGGCAGGGCTAACAACCTGGCCTTCTGTGCCAAGACACCTGATCGGGGAACCTGGCTCTCGAGACAGGTTTCTGACCCTCTCAGAACAGCCGTTGGAGCCTCCAGAGGTGACAGGTCCCCGCAAAGAGCATGACCTGAGCCACGAGGAAGAGCAATCTCCTCAGAGCAGCACGGCTAAAAATGCTAACAGTTGACTCTCGAATGAGCTGACTAAGCATGCTCCTAAGCTAAGCATACAACACATCGGCTGTGTGTTTGACTGCAGCAGTGAGATGGGTCTGTGGGACTTAAGTCCTTGAATGTCCTCTTTATCTTCTCTCTGCACAGCTGCATGTAGATGTCCTGCAGGTTTGCCAGATGTTTACTGGGGCACTCTCAGCTGATCCCACTTTATTATTATTATTATTATTATTATTATTATTATATGATAATTCATTGATTGTGTTATATTTGTGCAGGATTATTAGCAGTAAATACAAATCGGTGGTGTTTTGGAGTGTAAAGGTGACATTTGGTAAATTTCTGGTGAACGTCTCCACATCTCACCTTAACAGCATTTCTCCTGTGATTGTGTTTGAAAAGTTATGCACAATTTGTTCACAGTGTGACGTGTTTGCTTTTGATCTACTCCTCTGGATTAGTGACCATTGTCACATTTTCACATGTGCTCAGATCCTCTGCATGTGTGTGTGTGTGTGTGTGTGTGTGGGTGTGGGTGTGGGTGTAATATAATGATAAGTATAATGAAATTAAAAGGTGCATCATGCCCTGTGCAAAATTCAGTCGGAAGTCATGTATGGAACATATTAGAAAATGTCATTAAATATCAGATATTAAAGATAATGATACACATCTGATGCCTATGTGGTTAAACACCTCGGCTATGCGGAGAAAACAGAGATCACATGACGTCTGGATTCATCGTGCATAATAGGGTGCATAAAGTTCACCCATGTAAATTAGCGTAAGTCAGCTTCAGCTATCAGTAGAACAATCTAGTATTTTATACAATGTCCTTTAGCAATATGCTTCAGATAAAACATTGCATATATTAGATTAAATCCAAGCTTAATACATGTAACCACTATTCAGCATTAATATCAAGTCAAAAAGCTTTTATTGTCATTTCTACCATATATATCGGATGAAATATATGATTAAATATAAATATAATATGGGTGGTGGAATGGATTGAGATGAGTAATGAGTGTGTTGAGTTTAGATTGTACAGTTCAGTAACACACATTTCAGTGAGTGTGTTTTGAGAAGTCTGATGGCTTGAGGGAAAAACTGTTGCACAGTCTGGATGTGTCGGCCTGAATGCTTCGGAACCTCTTTCCTGGTGGCAGGAGAGTGAAGAGTGTGTGTGAGGGGTGTGTAAAGAGTGTGTGTGTGAGAGGATTGCATGTAAGGGGTGTGTGTGAGGTGTTTGTAAAGAGTGTGTGTGGTTGTCCACAATGCTGTTGGCTTTGCGGCTGCAGCGTGGGGAGTGCAGCATCTTGCGATTCGAGACGGAGCAGTTCCCAAACCAGGCAGTAATGCAGTTGCTTAGGATGCTCTTGATGGTCCCACTGTAGAACATGGTTAGGATGGGGGAAGGGAGATAGGCTTTTCTTAGCCTTCTCAGAAAGTAGAGACGCTGCTGGGCTTTTTTGGTAATGAAGATGGTGTGGAGCGATCAGGTAAAGTTCTCTGTCTCTGCCAAGGAATTTGGTGGTCTTAACGATCTTCATGGAGGATCTGTTGATGATCAGTGGAGAATGGCTGCTCTGTGCTCACAATGCTCAGAGACAGGTTGTGGGCTCCACACCAGGCTAACTGTTTTGCCTCCTCTTTGTATGCTGCTTCATCATTCTTGCCATGAGTCAGCAGAGTAAACAGCAGTAAGCTGAGCACACAGCCCTGAGGGGCCCCAGTGCTCAGAGTGGTGGTGCCCCAATGCTCAGAGTGGTGGTGCTGAACTTCACTCTCTTTCTCTATCCACATATCAAAGCTGCAATCTAAGGTCAAAGCCAAGCTTGGTTTCTTTTACAGAAACTGCTCTTCCTTCACCACTTCTGCCAAACGTATTCTTATTCAAATGACCATTCTACCCATGTTAGATTATGGAGACACTATATATAGGGTTGCTTGCAAGTCCACCCTATCAAAACTTGATGTTCTTTACCATTCTGCTATCAGGTTTGCCACAAATGCTCCTTTCAATACACACCACTGTGCTTTATATTCATCTGTTAACTGGCCCTCCCTTCACAATCGCCGTAAAATTCACTGGTTCACCTTCATTTATAAGACCCTTCTCGCCACTCACCTCCTTACTTAGGTCACTTGCTGCAGCTAAAGCCTGTCACATATAACACCCGGTCCTCACTTCATTTTCAATTAAGCATTCCTAAAACCAACTCTGCATTTGGTCTCGCATCTTTTCAATCTGCTGCCACTCGTGACTGGAATGCTTTGCAAAATATTCTCAAACTAGATAAATTAATTCCAATTTCATCCTTTAAAAATATTATATCATATTTGTTCACGGATATATGCAGTTGCTTCTCTTCATAATTTTGTTTTAAAATGTATTTATGTAATTGTTAACATGTATGTATTTTTAATGGTTTGTATTTATTTTAGCCCTACTTCCCTTTCCCTAAGTGGTTATTCAACTTGTCAGGCCGCCATTGTAAATAAGAACCAGTTCTTAATGACTTGCCTGTAAAAATAAAGGTTAAATAAAAAAAATAAAAATAGAAAAAGGTGCTGTTCCCGATCTGGACTGACTGAGGTCTTCCAGTAAGGAAGTCTAGGATTTCGTTGCAGAGGGAGGCGGTCAGGCCCAGCACGCTTAGCTTCTTAATCAGGTGCTGAGGGATGAATATGTTGAATTCTGAACTAAAGTCTATGAAGAGCATTTGTACGTAAGAGACCTTATTGTCCAGGTGGGTGAAGGACAGATGGAGGGTAGTAAAGATGGCATCATCTGTGGAACGGTTTCGACGATATGCAAATTGCATGAGGTCCAGTGAGGGTGCTCACACTCATTAATAATATAATAACTTAATTATTGTCCCTGCTTCATTTCTATAAATACTGATATGAGTGGTGGTAGGTGGGCTCTGGAATTGCCAGTCTTTTGTAAGGAAAGCTGACTTTATCACAGCCTTGGCTTCCCACTACACCTTCGACTTTCTGGCACTTACTGAGACCTGTATATACCTACAGAACACTGCTACACCAGCTGCTCTGTCTTCTGCTTCTGCTTTCTCTCATTCCCCATGCGAAACCGGTAGAGGTGGTGGTACGGGTTTACTCTCATCTTCTTTTGTCTCCCAATCTTCTTGTCCCTACGCTGGCTACCTATTAAGTTTTGAATCGACTACAAAATACTACTTCTTACTTACAAAACACTAAATGGTTTAGCTCCCATGTATCTATCCAATCTTTACAGTCCGTCACGCTCCCTGAGATCTCAAAACTCTGGACTTCTAGTAGTTCCTAGAATGGCAAAGTCCACTAAAGGTGGTAGATCATTCTCACATTTAGCTCCTAAACTTTGAAAAGTCTTCCTGACAGTGTTTGACATTGGACCTCCTGAAGTGTTTAAAGGCTCTGGCATGGAGAAGCTGGTGTTAGATTTGTGATGATCACAAATGTTGAGCTATTTTATGAGTTGCTCAGTAGCTTCTAGTTTTATAACCATAAAGACTGTAGAAGACTGTAGAAAGATCATTACTTATAATCACACACTCCAGTGCTCATGTTAGTTCTCACTCTCCAGTGTTCTGTATTGTTGAAAGATTTATGATCCAACTCTTGATGTCACCCAAATGTGGATGGGTTCCCCCTTTTGAGTCTGGTTCCTCTCAAGGTTTCTTCCTCATAACATCTAAGGGAGTTTTTCCTTGCCACAGTCGCCACGGCTGCTCATCAGGGATAAATGCACACCATTCACATTAAATGTTGATTTCTGTAAAGCTGCTTTGAGACAATGTCTGTTGTGAAAAGCGCAATAGAAATAAACTTGACTTGACTTGACTTTTTTAATTCCATGTTGTTTCAGTTCCATCTCCAATCAACCTCTTCATCATTGTCATCTACCGCCTCTCTGGTCCCCTTGGAGACTTCCTAGAAGAGATGGACACACTCCTCAGTACTTTCCCTTCTGACAGCACCCCTCTGACATTTTTTGGTGACTTCAACCCCCCATCTAACAAACTTCAGTCATCTTGCCTCCTGACTTTTCTGAATACCTTCTCCTTGACATTTAACAGCTGCCCTCCAACACACAAGGGAGGAAATGTCCTGGACCTGGTTTTCACCTGCCCTACCCCAGCTACAGACATGACTGCCACTTCACTTCCAACTTCTGATTATCACCTGGGTCCTTTTCAATCACTCTTCCTATTCTACCGAAAAACAATTTACATTTCTCTCTTTTCCGTCATAACCTTCACTCCATCCCTCCCTCCTCTGTAGCTTCCTGTACTCTTTAATTTCTTCCTGACCCTGACTCATTTTCCTCTCTACCCTTGGACTTTGCTATTGACTCCTTCCTCTCGTCTCTTGCTTGAACCATGGACATCCCCTGCCCCTTGACTACAAAATCCAAGAAGACTTCTTGTCCCACACCCTGGCTGTCAGATGTTTTGCACAGCAATCGACGAGAATTCAGATACACACACACACACACACACATACACACACACACACACACACACACACACACACAGTGGAGATGACAGCAGCTGTAATTACATTACTGAATAAATTTAATCACCTCTACAGTCAGTAGAGTTTTACACACACACACACACACACACACACACACACACACACACACACACACACACACACACAAACACACAGGCAAACTAACCAGCAGTATTCTCTACAAATCGACTTCTTTTTTTTTCTCAAAAGTTTTCAAAATGCTGATTTCTGCCTGAACACCATCAACATTAAGCCTTACTCTGTCCAGGTTCAGATTCAAATTCAGGTTCAGGTTAAGATCCAGGTGTTTAACTTTCACATTACACTCTTCTCTACTGGACATCTGGCATCCGAATATGTCCTTCAGCTGGATCTGTGAGAAAACAAATAATAAGAAATTAGCATCATAAACAAAAACAACCAAAACCAAAACAAGAGAGTAAAACAAATTCATTACCAGCAGGGGGCGGCATTGCAGCCATATCACTGAGTGTGTTCATGTTTATGCTGAGATATTACAGATTTCTGTGTGTGTGTGTGTGTGTGAGAGAGAGAGAGATAGAGAGAGAGAGAGAGAGAGAGAGAGAGAGAGAGAGAGAGAGAATTGACATTCTGGTCAGATCTGGAGTTGATCATGTAGTGTTCTACATGCACCTGATACATTCTTTAAATTGTGTTACTCAGAGGTTCTTTAAGGGTTCTGTGGATTATGTTTAAGCAGTTTAAGCCTTACATTAACTTCTCTTTCTGAAAGTAGGACACATACCGGTGTCGAAGATTGAGGAGAAGCTAATTTGTGAAGCTAATATCATGGACATTGTGGGGATTGTGAGGACATCATAGAGATGTTTAAACAGGTGGCAGTGGTTGTTAGGCTTCATCTTCTCACCGTGATCCTAAACCCTGCTCCTCGTTTTCTTTCTTTAGGAACAAAAGCACTGTCAGGAAATAAATATTAATGCGCAGACGCAGTGTGTCTCCAAGACGCCGCACCAGACGTTCCAAATGCTGAGGTTAATGTAGCTCTAAATAAATTATACACTCATACATAATGAATAACTACACAGCATGGGGAAAAACTCATCAGGGTGAGGACATGAACAAGGGGGGTGGTACGTAACAAACACAACAAATACTACACACTACACAACAAAAAAAACCCACAGAAAACACTACACAACAAACACAACACAATAAACACAACAATCTACACACAAGATGTGTGTGTCTGAGTGTAGAGGAGTGTGTGTTAGCAGTTGGTACATGGTGTGCGGGTGGTGTGTGTGTGTGTGTGTGTGTGTGTGTGTGTGTGTGTGTGTGTGTGTGTGTGTGTGTGTGTGTGAATGAGTATCACACTCTTGATGTATGATCACAGTCTTGATGTCACCCAAATGAGGATGGGTTCCCCTTTTGAGTCTCAAGGTTTCTTCCTCATTATATCTAAGGGAGTTTTTCCTTGCCACAGTCTCCATGGTGCTCATCAGGGATAAATGCACACCATTTAAATTAACTGTTGATTTCTGTAAAGCTGCTTTGAGACAATGTCTGTTGTGAAAAGCGCAATAAAAATTAACTTGACTTGACTTGACTATGAGTGTAGAGGAGTGTGTGTTAGTGTTTGGGACACAGTGTGTGGATGGTGTGTTAGCGGTTGGGACATGATGTGCAGGTTGTGTGTGTGTGTGTGTGTGTGAGTGTAGAGGAGTGTGTTTTAGTGGTTGGGACACAGTGTGCGGGTGGAGTGTGGGAGTGTGTATTTGTGGTTGGAACACGGTGTGCGGGTGGTGTGTGTAGATGAGTGTAAGTCAGTGGTTGGGACATGGTGTGTGGGTGGTGTGTGTGAGTGTAGTGGAGTGTGTGTTAGTGGTTGGGACACGGTGAGCGGGTTGTGTGTGTGTGTGTGTGTGTGCAGGTGGTGTGTGTGTTAGCGGTTGGGACATGGTGTGTTTGTGTGTGTGTGTGGGCGTAGAGGAGGGTGTGTTATGTGTTGGAACATGGTCTATGGGCGGTGTGTGTGGGTGTAGAGGAGTGTGGGTGTGTGGGTGTAGAGAACACTGTGTGGGTCATGTGTGTGTAAGGGTGGTGTGTGTGTGTGTGTGTGTGTGTGTGTGTGTGTGTGTGTGTGTGTAGAGGAGTGTGGCTTAGTGTTTGGGACACGGTGTGTGTGTGTGTGTGAGTGTAAAGGAGTGTGGTAGTGGTTGGGACACAGTGTGTGGGTGGTGTGTGTAAAGGAGTGTGTGTTTGTAGTTGGGACACGGTGTGCGGGTGGTATGTGTGTGTGTGTGTGTGTGTGTGTGTGTGTGTGTGTGTTGTGTGTGTAGAGGAATGTTTGTTAGGACTAAAGTAAGCGTCTTCGCCACATAATGTGCATCGTGTGCAACCTGGTGCAAACAGTGCAAGACATGACAGTGCAAAAGACAACACGATACATTGTAGGACAAATACACAAAACACAAAATAGTGCTACCAGTAAACCTACTGTGTTTTATACTGTACAGTGTGCAAGAGAGAACTGGGTACATGAGTGTACTTGAAAATAAACACAAAATGGAAACACAAAAGATTGTGCAAAACAGAAAAGCAGCAGTCTTTGTAATAATAAAATAATGTAATATGGGTGGTACTGAAGTCATGGATGTGTAAAGTAAGTTTGAGTGTGTTTTAAGTTCAGATTTGTAGCAGCTCAGTAACACACAGTTGAGTGAGTGTGTGTTCTGTATAGTTCAGTTCTGTGTGTTGAGGAGTCTGATTGCTTGATGAACAAAAAAGTTGCAGTCTGGATGCGATGCTTGAATGCTTCAGAACCGCTCTCCCGATGGCAGGAAAGTAAATAGTGTGTGTGAGGGGTGTGTGTGAGGGGTGTGTGTGTGTGTGTGTGTGTGTGTGTATGTATGATGGGTGTTTGTATGAGGGGTGTGTGGGGTCATTTACAATACTGTTACTTTGCGGATGCAGCGTGTGGTGTCTGTGATAGAGGTAAGAGAGACTACAATGATTTCAGCTGTCCTCACTATCCTCTGTAGGGTCTTGCGATCTGAGACGGTGCAGTTTCCCAACCATGCAGTAATGCAGCTGCCCCAGATCCTCTTGATGGTCCCTCTCTAGAATGTGATCAGGATGAGGAAAGTGAGATGGGCTTTCCTCAGCCTTCTCAGGAAGTAGAAATGCTGCTGGGCTTATGGAGCTGGTGTTGAGCAGGGGTAAAAGTTCTCCACCAATGAAGAAATGTGGTGCTCTTGACGATCTCAATGGAGGATCCATCCATCCATCGAT
>NC_060896.1:88684-151184 GCF_014805685.1 Silurus meridionalis
ATTAACTACGAAAGCCAAATATTTATTTAAATGGTATGATTGTTCTGCATCCTCTTTATTGTATGTCTAGTTGGTCTCAGGCGTGTAAAACATCATTAAAATTACTAGAATCATTATATAAAAGGGCAATAAAAATTCATGATAAAAAGCCTTGTCAGTACCATCATTGTAAAGTACTGAGTAAATATAACATTTTGAGTTTTGAAAACCTCATTAAATATAACCAAATTTCTGCTCTATTTAAAATTATCCATAATATCGCTGCTCCCCTTCTGAGAAAATTTGTCACAATAAATTCAGATAGACTTAATAGAGTCACACGGTCGACAGTCAGAAGAGAGTGCAACGTTCCAAGATGCAGAACCACTTATGGTCAACATTCGTTCTTTTATAAAGCAGCGAGCCTTTGGAATACTCTTCCAAATAAAATTATTTCATGTACAAACTATAGCACATTTACACACCTGACCAAACAGTGGCTATTAACAAAGCAAACTTGTAAGCACTGAATGACTGTGATACGAAAAATTTAGACTGTGAGTGAGTGAGTGCTAGATTCATGAAGTGGAGAGTGTTTTTAATGATGTGAGTGAAAAAATGTTTTCATGTATGATACTGTATGTATTTTATGACCTATTGTAAATGTAACATCTGTCTAGTGACTGCAGGTGGAAATTAGCATTTTTTTGCTATGCCCTGGCACATGACATCTCTTCTTTTTTAGACTAATGTTTTTTGTGCATTGTCCCTGATTAAGTATAAATAAACTCATTAATTCATTCATTGATTAGATTAGATTAGATTAGATTAGATTTAACTTTATTGTCATTACACATGTACAAGTACAAGGCAACGAAATGCAGTTTAGGTCTAACCAGAAGTGCAATAGCAGCAAGTGCAGGATATACAGCGTTTACATGAGTTACATACATTAAATAAAATGGTATTATGGGAGTAATTTACAGATGTGTATGTACTATGAACATAATATGCTCGACCTTAGTGCAGCTTTTGACACCACTGATCACACTATACTGCTTGCTGGACTTGAGAATGTTGTTTGAATAAAGGGAACAGCTCTCTCTTGGCTCAGGTCTTATTTGACTGATCGCTATCAGTTTGTTTATGTAAATGGTTGGAGTTCTTCACACTCTCTGAGGTAAAGTTTGGTGTTCTGCAAGGATCTGTCTTCGGCCCATTGCTTTTCTCTTTATATCTGCTGCCTCTGGGTGAAATTATACATAAACATGGTATTCGCTTACATTGCTATGCTGATGATACACAGCTGTATATTTCATCAAAACCAGATGAGAGAGATCAGCTTAACAATGTTGAGTGTGTAAAGGACATTGGACAGTGGATGCTTGATAACTTTCTTCTGCTCAACTCAGATAAGACTGAAGTAGTTTTACTATGACCACATGCAGCTAGAAGCAAACTTTCAGATTACGTAGCATCTTTGGATGTTGTCCCCTCACTTTCACACATTCACTCAGGTTTGTTGACGGTGGTGTGGTGGGTCGTCTTTTATCCCAGAGATCCTTATGTAGGTGTTACCTTTTTTGTTCTCCCTTTTAGCTATGCTGCAATAGCGAGTCCAAACTGCACAGTGACATTAACTTTCATACAACAATAAAGACACATAATAATCCATATCCTTCTCCTCCTGTCACCCCTTCTCTCACTCTCGATCTTTCTCTCTCTCTCTCTGTCGAGTTAAACATGCTCCTGAGGTTCCAGTGACCACTGTTTCTGCCCTCTCCCCATCGTAGATCTTCCCACTTCATCCAGACCTGCATCTGTTTTATTGATTGTAGAGTGTATGGTGTAGGGGTTAGAGTGTAGGGTGTATGGTGTAGGGGTTAGAGTGTAGGGTGTATGGTGTAGGGGTTAGAGTGTAGGGTGTATGGTGTAGGGGTTAGAGTGTAGGGTGTATGGTGTAGTGTGTAGGGGTTAGAGTGTAGAGTGTAGGGGTTAGAGTGTATGGTGTAGGGGTTAAAGTGTAGAGTGTAGGGGTTACAGTGTAGTGTGTAGGGGTTACCGTGTAGAGTGTAGGGGTTAGAGTGTAGAGTGTAGGGGTTAGAGTGTAGAGTGTAGAGGTTAGAGTGTAGTGTATGGTGTAGGTGTTAGAGTGTGGTAGTGTAACTACATTTTCTGTATTGACTTTAAATGTTGTGTTCAGATTGATGAGTAATTCTGATTACAGTCTTTTTCTTTGGCTTATGCTTGATATTAAAACTTATGTCTTATGTTTGTTTATTGTATACAATTTATGATCAAAGCTCTATAATTTTTATTTGCCCCTATGCTGCATTTAAACAGCTCTATATTTCCTGTTAATAAGCTGCTCTGTGACATCATTAATGCTCTTACACTCTGCTTTCATGGATTAATGCAGAAAGAGACTACACTAGCTGTATGAGTGTAAATATAGCAGGTATAAATATACATGTGATGAGTCAGTGACTCTGAACTGCTTTTTAAAACTGAAGCTTTTCTTCTTTTGAGCTGAACTAAAGCACTGAGAATAACTTGCTCTAATTCAGTTCTCAGCAAGTAGCTAACAAGCTCATCATCCATTCTCTTTTTTTATTTCCCAAATTGACAGTAAAATGGAAACCCAGAAACTTCCATTAAACACAATTACATGCAATGGCTAATAAAGCTAAGACCTTGGTGTCCCAATTCTGGAGAGCGCAAACTGAATCACCAGATATGAGTTCCACCCACGTTCTGCCGGGAGATTCACTTATTTCTGGTTTTGAACTTATATATTTCTTAGTCACAGCAAAATGTTACGAATCGAGGCACCTTTAGCACCTAGTATGTAACAATTAGAGGGAAGAAATGTAAAAGAGAAAGAGAAGTTAAACACCTCCACATGATGCAGTGGGAGAAAAATACACAGAGTTACAGAAAGGAAATGAAGAATCACAGCTCTCTGTTAATAAACTAACACAGTTTTTATCTTCTCATTATGGTTCAGTCAATATGGAATTCTAAATCACACACAATCTACAGATGATCAGAAACATGTTGTATCCTTTAAAATTAACACAAATTCGGTTTCTTCTGTATGATCCGGCAAAAACAAACACAGCACAATCTACAAATGGAATCCCACCAATTAGGAGCTGATCTGGAGTTATTAAAAAATACTATCACACTTATAGAAGCACTCACACCCTCAGGTGTGTTCTTCTCTAAGGAGCGGCTTACATATTTTTACTCTTCGATGAAGAGCAGATTGCGGAATGTTGCAGTGATTTTTCTGCAAGTTTCTCCTATGTCCATTAAGGATATCTGTGATTTCACCAGATAGATCATTAGGTTTCAAGTCAAGTCAAGCCAAGAGGCTTTTATTGTCATTTCTACTATACACAGTGGTACACAGTACACAGTAAAAACGAGACAACATTTCTCCAGAACCCTGGTGCTACACTAAACAACAACAAACAAAACAACATAGAGCTACAACACAAGTTACATAAAGTGCATCGAGTGCAACCTAGTGCAAACAGTGCAGACAGACAGTGCAGACAGACGCCACAAGACAAGACACAAAACCCAATATAGCGCCAACCAGTAAACCTACTGTATACTTGATTATACAGTACTGTACAAGAAAACTGTAAAAACTATACAAACTAAAAACTATACCCCAGAAGTGAGTATAAACAGTACAATGTAGTGCAAAAAATACAGCAGCAGTCGAAGGTGCAAAAAACAGCATGTAAACAGTATAATACAATGATAATGATAAATGTGCAAAAAACAGCAGTTGAGAGTGTGGTACAGTTGAGAATAATAAATAATAAATAAATGAATGGTGGTGGAATGGATTGAGATGAGTGATGAGTGTGTGTTAAGTGTTAAGTCCAGGAAAAATTTAACAGTTCGTTACACACATTTGAGTGCGTGTGTGTGTGTGTGTGAGAGTTCCGTTTCATTTCTGTGTATTAAGTAGCCTGATGGCTTGTGGAAAGAAACTGTTACACAGTCTTGTTGTGGCGGCCCGAATGCTTCGGAACCGTTTTCCTGATGGTAGGAGTGTAAAATGTGTGTGAGGGGTGTGTGTGATCGTCCACAATGCTGTGTGATTTGCGGATGCAGTGTGTAGTGTAAATGTCCATGATAGAGGGGATAGAGATTCCGATGATCTTCTCAGCTGTCCTCACTATCCTCTGTAGGGACTTGCGGTCCGAGACGGTGCAGTTTCCAAACCAGGCAGTGATGCAGCTGCTCAGGATGCTCTCAATGGTCCCTCTGTAGAACATGGACAGGGAGGTGGGTTTTCCTCAGCCTTCTCAGAAAGTAGAGACGCTGCTGGGCTTTCTTGGTGATGGAGCTGGTGTTAAGTGACCTGGTGAGGTTGTCTGCCAGATGAACACCAAGGAATTTGGTGCTCTTGACGATCTCCACTGAGGATCCATCAATAATCAGTGGAGATTGGTCACTCTGTGCTCTCCTGAAGTCGACAACCATCTCTTTCGCTTTGTCCACGTTCAGAGACAGGTTGTTTGCTCCACACCAGGCAGTTGGCCGTTGCACCTCTTCTCTATATGCTGACTTGTCGTTCTTGCTGATTAGACCCACCATGGTCGTGTCATCAGCGAACTTGATGATGTGGTTCGAGCTGTGCATTGCTACACAGTCGTGAGTCAGCAGAGTGAACAGCAGTGGGCTGAGCACACAGCCCTGGGGGACCCCAGTGCTCAGTGTGGTGGTGCTGGAGATGCTGTTCCTGATCCTGACTGACTGAGGACTCTCAGTCAGGAAGTCCAGGATCCAGTTACAGAGGGAGGTGTTCAGGCCCAGAAGGTTCAACTTTTCGATCAGGTGCTGAGGAATGATTGTGTTGAATGCTGAGCTGAAGTCAATGAACAGCATTCGTACATATGAGTCCTTGTTATCCAGGTGGGTGAGGGCCAGATGGAGGGTTGTGGAGATAGCATCGTCCGTGGAACGGTTTGGACGATACGCAAACTGCATGGGGTCCAGGGAGGGTGGAAGCTGTGTCTTAATGTGCCTCATGACGAGCCTCTCGAAGCACTTCATCACGATGGGTGTGAGAGCGACGGGACGATAGTCATTGAGGCAGGAGACAGAAGACTTCTTCGGCACAGGAACGATGGTCGTTGTCTTGAGGCACGTGGGAACAACGTTGCTGCTCAGGGAGATGTTGAAGATGTCAGTGAGGACATCTGCTAGCTGTTCTGCACATTCCCTAAGCACTCTGCCAGGAATGTTGTCTGGTCCAGCAGACTTCCGTGGGTTAACTCTGCATAGAGTTTTCCTCACTTCAGCTGTGGTTAGACAGAGCACCTGGTCAGTGGGAGGAGGGATGGTCTTCCTCGCCACCACGTTGTTCTGCACCTCGAACCGGGCGTAGAAGTCGTTCAGCACATCTGGGAGGGAGGGGTCACGGTCACAAGCAGGTGATGTGGTCTTGTAATTCGTGATCGCCTGGATGCCCTGCCACATGCGCTGGGTGTCTCCACTGTCCTGGAAGTGATTGTGGATTTTCTTCGCGTGTGCGCGCTTCACCTCTCTGATGGCACGAGACAGTTTGGCCCTTGCTGTTTTTAAGGCCGCCTTGTCCCCTGATCTGAAGGCAGAGTCTCTTTGTTTTAGCAGCGCACGCACATTTGCAGTCATCCACGGTTTCTGGTTGGAGCGTGTAGTGATGGTCTTGGAGATGGTCACATCATCAACGCACTTGCTGATGTAGCTGGTCACTGATGATGTGTACTCCTCCAAGTTGATGGAATCGCCGTAGGTTGCAGCCTCTCTAAACATGTCCCAGTCAGTGCACTCGAAACAGTCCTGAAGAGCAGAAGTGGCTCCTTCTGGCCAGGTTTTCACCTGTTTCAGAACCGGTTTAGAGCGTCTGATGAGCGGTCTGTATGCTGGAATTAACATAACAGAGCTGTGGTCTGAGTATCCAAGATGGGGGCGGGGCTCCGCACGATACGCGCCGAGGATGTTTGTGTAAACAAGATCCAGCGTGTTCGCTCCTCTTGTTGCAAAGTCCACATGCTGATGGAGTTTAGGAAGCACAGTCTTGAGATTCGCATGGTTGAAATCTCCGGCGATAATAAACAATCCGTCGGGGTGAGCATTCTGCAGGTCGCTAATAGCGCCATAGAGTTCACTCAGTGCCTCCTTAGCATTAGCACTGGGTGGAATGTACACTCCGACGATGAATACAGTTGTGAATTCCCATGGTTAATAAAAAGGTCTGCATCTAACAGTCACAAACTCCACTAGCGATGAGCAGTAGCATGAAACGAGCACAGAGTTCTTACACCATTCCGTGTTGATATAAATATACACGCCACCACCGCGAGTCTTACCGCACAGAGCTGCGTTTCGGAACTCTGTCGCTGAGCCACGTCTCCGTGAAAACAAAGACGCAACAGTCTCTAAAATCTTGCCGTGTGGTTTGCTGGAGTCGGATGTAGTCCAGTTTATTATCCAGGGAGCAGACGTTGGAAAGAAAAATGGACGGGATAGCCGGCCGGCTAGGGTTAGCATTTAGCCTAGCACGGACACCCACCCGCTTCCGCTTCCTCGAACAGCGCTTTTGACGTCTCCTCTCCCGGCCACCGGCATCAGGTAACACCGAGGTCTGGGGGCCTGGTCTTTGTGGCCGAGGTCGCAGCAAGCCGAGGTCGCGAAGGTTGTTATAAGATCATCATGCAGATTGTTGGTTGCATGATGCCTGTACCGTAGCAGTGTCTGGTGGTCGTACACATGAACACAGCTGACTCTGGTGTCCATGTATTGTGAAGGGTCGTGCTAAATATGATGAAAGCACTATTTTTGGATCCGGAGAGGCCGCTGCATGCTACTGCCGCGCCACCATCTTGTGAAATTACCCAAGATGTTTTTATTAGCTGTAGGTGAAGAGGAAGTGAGTGAACAAGCAGGTAATGAGTCTCACCTGTAAATTATCACAGCCAGTAAACTGTGCAAGAGAGAAAGCAAAGATCTGAGCATTGCTGAGCAATTGTGTGCAAAAGTGTGTACTGTGTGTATATATGTGTGCAATATGTGTATAAGTGTATGTGTGTATACAAATGTGTGTGTGTGTGTGTGTGTGTGTGTGTGTGTGTGTGTGTGTGTGCAAAAGTGTGTACTGTGTGTATATGTGCAATATGTGTATAAGTGTATGTGTATACAAATGTGTGTGTGTGTGTGTGCAAACGTGTGTACTGTGTGTATATGTGTGCAATATGTGTATAAGTGTATGTGTGTATACAAATGTGTGTGTGTGTGTGTGTGTGTGTGTGTGTGTGTGTGTGTGTGTGCAAAAGTGTGTACTGTGTGTATATGTGTGCAATATGTATATAAGTGTATGTGTATACAAATGTGTGTGTGTGTGTGTGCAAACGTGTACTGTGTGTATATGTGTGCAATATGTGTATAAGTGTATGTGTGTATACAAATGTGTGTGTGTGTGTGTGTGTGTGTGCAAACGTGTACTGTGTGTATATGTGCAATATGTATGTGTATGTGTGTATACAAATGTGTGTGTGTGTGTGTGTGCAAAAGTGTGTACTGTGTGTGTATATGTGTGCAATATGTATATAAGTGTATGTGTGTATACAAATGTGTGTGTGTGTGTGTGTGTGTGTGTGTGTGTGTGTGTGTGTGTGTGTGTGTGCTCATTGGAGCTCCAGTGAGAAATGAGGAAAGATGTAATAAGATTTGCGAAAAGAAATTAAGTGGAAGAAAATGTGTTTCACTGTATAGACAGTAATTCTGCCATGTGCTGTTCTTCCACTTCATCTGCACTGTGAGGTGGAAAATTAGCTGTGTGTGTGTGTGTGTGTGTGTGTGTGTAACATAAATTTAAATAGAACTACTATTAGAACTAATAAGATAAGATAAGATAAGATAAGATAAGATAAGATAAGATAAGATATACCTTTATTCGTCCCACAGTGGGGAAATTTCTTTGTTACAGCAACAAAGGAAATAAATAAAAAAATAATAATATTAATAATATTAAATGCAAATATATAAAAGAATAGGCGAATAGACATACTATAGTATACAAGTATATACACAACACAATGTATAAAAACAAATAAGGAAAAAGTACGTATTGCAGGTCATATTTCACACAGGTAATATTATTACACAGTAAAACAGTAATAACAGTAACTATTACACAGTTAAACAGTAATAAGTGTGTATTTTGGTGAATGGTTCACTGGGAGCAGCTTTGATTGTAAAGTCTAATAGCAGCAGGGCGAAAAGACCTTCTGTATCGCTCCTTCAGACACTTAGGATGTAACAGTGTGTCACTAAAGGAGCTGCTCAACGATGACACAGTTTCATACAGGGGGTGAGAGGTGTTCTCCAGCAATGATGAGAGTTTTGCTACCATCCTCCTTTCTCCCACCTCCTGTACAGTGTCCAGGAAATTCTCCAGGACTGAGCTGGCCTTCCTGGTCAGCTTGTCCAGTCTCTTCCCGTCTGCAGTAGAGATGCTGCTACCCCAGCGGACCACACCATAGAATATGGCTGAGGCCACAACAGAGTCAAAAAAGGTCTTCAGTAGCTCTCCCTGCACTCCAAAAGACCTTAGTCTCCTCAGCAGAAAGAGTCTGCTCTGCCCTTTCTTATAAATTGCCTCAGTGTTGTCTGTCCAGTCCAGTTTGTTGTTCAGATGAACACCCAGGTATTTGTAAGAGTCCACTCTCACAATCTCCTTTCCCTGAATGTTTACCAATGGAAATGATAAAGTGTGTTTGTGCCTAAAATCCACCACCAGTTCTTTGGTTTTCCCGCATTTATCTGGAGGCAGCTCCATCGGCACCAGTCCACAAAGTTCTGTATAAGTCCTTTGTACTCCCTGTCATCATCATCCATGATCAGACCGACGATGGCAGAGTCATCAGAGAACTTCTGTAGGTGACAGGTTGCTGAGCTAGACATGAAGTCTGCAATGTAGACTGTGAAGCGAAACGGGGCTAAAACCATTCCCTGCGGGGCTCCGGTGTTGCAGACAATCATGGCAGACTCAGTCTAGGAGTCCTCACATACTGTAGTCGGTCTGTGAGGTAGTCCAGTATCCAGGCAGACAAATGATGGTCCACTCCCATGTACACCATCTTATCCCTCCAGAGCGCAGGTTGGATGGTGTTAAAAGCACTAGAGAAGTCAAAAAACATGACTCTCACAGTGCTCCCAGCCTTTTCCAGGTGTGAA
Organism: Silurus meridionalis; assembly: GCF_014805685.1. Classification (NCBI taxonomy): domain Eukaryota; kingdom Metazoa; phylum Chordata; class Actinopteri; order Siluriformes; family Siluridae; genus Silurus; species Silurus meridionalis. The sequence continues at coordinate 97,907 of NC_060896.1, forward strand.
ATAGCCCGATTTAGGAGGAAGATGATTGCGTCTTCCACTCTAATGCCAGTTCAGTAGGCAAACTGAAGTGGATCCAATGATGGGCTCACCAGAGGTTGGGGATGAGGTCAAACATGTACAGCATTTACATTTACATTTACATTTAGCAGACGCCCTTATCCAGAGCGACGTACAAAAGTGCTTTGAGTCTCTAGTAATGAATAAATCTACACTGGTACGCAAGATTACAAACCTAATATAAATATAACCCTTGAATTCTACAAACTTGGAAAGTGCTAATTTAAGTAATTCAGGAAGAGGTAGGTCTTCAGTCGTCGCTTGAAGATAGTCAGGGACTCTGCTGTATGGACATCTAGGGGAAGTTTATTCCACCAGAAGGTGGTACCAGTCGAGCAGTGCTGGAGGATCTCAGACAGCGTGGTGCAGTGCGAGATGTGATGAGGTCACTGAGGTAAGATGGTGCTGGTCCATTTTTGGCCTTGTAGGCAAGCATCAGTGTTTTGAATCTGATACGTGCAGCTACTGGAAGCCAGTGAAGGGAGCGCAGCAGTGGGGTGGTGTGGGAGAACTTGGCCTGATTGAACACAAGTCGTGCAGCTGCGTTTTGGATAATTTGCAATGGACGAATAGCGTTTAGGGGAAGACCTGCCAGCAGAGAGTTGCAGGGGTCAAGTCTTGAAATGACAAGAGACTGAACGAGCACCTGGGCAGCCTGTGTGGACAGAAATGGTCGAATCCTTCAGATGTTATAGACAAGAAATCGGCAAGAACGAGCAACATTAGCGACATGTGGAAAGAAGGACAGCTCATTGTCCATAGTTACCCCCAGGTTACGAGCAGTGGCTGAAGGGGAGAGCAGAGAGTCATGAAGTGTTATTTGGAGATCTTGACCTGGAGATGAATTACCTGGGATGACCAGCAGTTCTGTTTTGCTGGGGTTGAGTTTTAGTTGGTGAGCACTCATCCATGAAGATATGTCTGTCAAGCATGCTGATATCTGAGCGGAAGCTGTGGTATCTGATGGAGGGAAAGAAAAGATTAGTTTAGTGTCATCTGCATAGCAGTGATAAAACCCATGTGAGGATATGTCTTTACCAATGGAGTGGGTATAGAGGGAGAAAAGGAGGGGACCAAGTACCGAGCCTTGTGAGACACCAGTGGTGAGTCTGCGCGGAGCAGATGTGGATCCCCTCCATGTTACCTGGTATGAGCGACCTTCCAGGTAGGAAGCAAACCATTCCCGTGAGGTTACTGGCAATGTGACATCTGTTCTGTGGATGGGAATGCCCGTGTCTGTAAGAGATGACTACAGAGATGGGTTTGAGGCACATGACTGATCTCCCAATTTGAGATTAATGTGTTTTAAAAAGAAAAAGAAAAAAAGTACAAATAAGAAATTCTAAATAAACACTAAGTGTTACTGGTTTTAGGGGGGTACCAGCAATATGCCACACAGCTGGTCTGCACAGGTCTTTAGCTGATCAAATCTGTTAAAGAATAGATTGAGATCATTCACCCACTGCTGGTCACCCTCAGCCTAAGAGCTGGGCTCCTTATGACCAGTGATGGTTTTAAGCCCCCTCCACACACCGCTGACATTGTTCTGCTGCAACTGATCCTCCATCTTCCTCCTGTAGCATGCTTTGTCTTCCCTGATCGTCTTTCTCAGTTCTCTCTGGACAGCTTTCAGCTCTTCCTTGTTTCCTGATTTAAAAACCCTCTTCTTCTATTTAAGGAGAGTCTTTATATCAGGGTTGATCCATGGTTTGTTGTTGGGAAAACACTGTACAGTCCTGGTGGGTACAGTATTCTCCACACAGAAGTTAATGTAGTCAGTGATGTAATAGAACTAAACAAATCCCATTCCATCTGCAGATCTTCACTTCTGTCCCACCGAGTCATCTTGTCCTAATGCCTACTGATTTATCTATAGCTGAGTGTGTCTGTGTGTGTGTGTGTGTGTGTGTCTGTGTGTGTGTGTGTGTGTGTGTGTGTGTGTGTGTGTGTGTGTGTGTGTGCGTGTTTGTGCGTGCGTGGTAGCACTCGCCTTAATGGAATGCTGCACACAGATGGTTTTATTGCCCTTTACCTCTTTAGCATCAGTGGCAGCTAACACTAATTGCCAAGGCAGTAATCAGGTAAAAAGCTCTATCTCAGTGTAATGCATACCTTCCAGATACACACACACACACACACACACACACACACACCGCACTGATGCTTGTTACAGTTTGTGTGTTTTCGAGGGATAAGAACCTTTAAGCAGTGAAGGATCTGCTGCATTATGCAATGTGTTTCAGAGTAAGTGGGATTTTGGTTCCACAAGGACTGCATCCAGGCTTTACTTCTTGGGGAACTTCCTGGAAACACTGTATATGCTAATTACAGTGTGCAAAATCTCCTGTCGTGGAAGACCAGGAAGAGTTGGGGCAGAGGGAGAAGATGAAGGACAAAGAAAATACAGATAGTTAAATAAAAGGGAGGAGAAGGAGGAGGGTGAGTAGTAGAAGAAGAAGATAGCGATCAAATAAAAAGGAAGAGAAGGAGGAGGAGAACAAAGGGACAATGCAGAAAATAGAAGAGTAAAAGGAGGAAAAGAAGAAGGAGAAAAAGAAAGAACAGAGGATGAAGAAGAAGGAGGAGGAGAAGAAGCTCTGTACTCATACACTCAGTAATTAAGATGTCAGTAAGATGAAGTGAGACACAGATCCACACTGCTAGCTCCAGTGCTGAGTTCTGTGGAGACCGAATTATCTTGTCACTGCTGTCTCTCACTTCATCCCCATCATTTACAACAACGCTTCTGTAATTAACTCACATTAATTTCTTTTCCATGCACATCATTTAGCAGATGTCGTTATCCAGAGAGATGTATAGAAGCATTTAATGTCTGCATCTGAAGCATCTTCATGCAAGTTCATTTTCGAAAGCTTTTCACTTCAATGACTCCACTGATCTACAGCCAGAGGAAGTTTATTACTAAGTCAAGTCAAGTCAAGAAGCTTTTATTGTCATTTCAACCATATATATCTGATGCATTACACATTGAAATGAAACAACGTTCCTCCTGAACCCTGATGCTACAACAACAATCACAGAAAACACAGGGTTAAGGACTAGTGATTGTCCTCACCACATAAAGTGCATTGTGTGCAATCAGGTGCAAACAGTGCAAGACAACACAAGACAGTGCAAGATAAATACACAGAACACAAAATAGCGCCGCCAGTAAACCTGTTGTATATTGCAAACTGGTGTGTAAAAGATGTAAAATGAACATTGTAAGTAACAAAAATGTAAACAAAATGTTGTGCAAAAGTCTGGTGAAGGAAAGAGGAAAAGTAGCCAACTGTTTGTATTCATTACAGTGCAAATCCAGCTTAATGGTTCCTAAGTTCATTCCCCCCACAGTATTTCAGCATGCTTAACTTGAAAGTGGTTTGGCATATAGAACAGAACTAAAATGGAGAAGCAGAAGGAAACACAGACATGAGGCTCTCTGGGATAAAAGACTCCACTAAATAAATGTGTTCAGCCTCGACTTGAACACTGAAACTGTGTCTGAGTCCCAACACTGATAAGGTTTATTTTCTTTTAAGGACTCTTGCTGAAGTAGATGTGGATTTTCTACATTACATAAAATGTATATTTCCTCCCTTAAATAATTAAACAAAATACTACCATATAATCCAAAATTCAATTCATTAGTATGTACAGGAAATGGCAAAAGCTACAGAGAGGTTGAGGAGCATGAATACGGTCAATCTAGTAGCATGGAACTTCTCCGTATTAACTATAAGGACAGCTTCTGTGGAATAAGCTGCTTTAATGGCAGACTGGTTTTAATGTTTGAGGTCATTGTAAGTTGGGTCTGGACAACTGGCTGTTATTCTGGAGGTTTTCTGGATGGGAAGAATCATAGCTGTTTTGAAAGCATGAGATTATGACACTATTGCATTATATTGGAACTGATCAAGAGAAGAAGATCTGGAGAAACGTGGATAAGTTGGGATCCAGAAGGTAGTAGGTAAGATTAGAAAAAGTGTTGTGGAGGTTGTTTGGCTCAAATTCAGATGCTTTCAACTACCCTTTATAAATGATAAGTAACTTTTAGTTACTCACATCAGAGGAACACATTCATGGATGAGGCAAGAATGAGAACACAAATGAGAACCATGGAAGCACGGGTGCGGCGGGAATTTCTCTTACGTATCTGCCATCTGCAGCTTGTAGTGAGAGAAAGAGGGGGTTAGAGTTGCCATTAGTCGGGAGCCCAAGGTTCTCCAACTCAATGTCCTCCTGGCTGCCTTTTATAAGCCTCACCGGGCTTGAAGACAGCGAGGAGCTTTTCTCTTTCCTTAGTGTCCAACTTCTCCTACAGCTCCTCATATGCCTTTTCCTTTTTTTTTTCCTCTGCTTTCGCCACATCCCTCTTCACCTGCTGCCGCATCTGCTGGTTCTCCTGCCTACTTTTCTCATCTCTCTGTCGATCCCAATTTCTTTCTCCTTCTGCTCTCCTGCACTTCCTCATTCCACCACCACGTCTCTTTGTCTTCCTTTCTATTTCCAGATGTCACACCAAGAACCTTTTTATCTGTCTCCCTTATCACTTCTGCAGTAGTTCCACAATCATCCAGCACCTCTTCACCACCTCTTCCCTGAATCTCACACTACAGTCTTCCTGCTTCAGTTTCCACCATCTTATTCTTCTTTCAGTCCTCACTCTCCTCCTCTTCTTTTTACCTCCAAAACCATTCTACAGACCACCATCCGATGCTGTCTAGCTACACTGTCCCCCGTCAACATCTTACAGTCTCCAATCTCCTTCAGGTTGCATCTCCTACATAGCACATTGCACCTTCCTCCACTCTTATACGTCACCCTATGATCCTCCTTCTTCTTAAAATATGTGTTCACTACTGCCATTACCATCCTTTTAAAAAAATCTACCACTATCTGCCCTTCCACATTCCTCTCCTTTAGGCCATACCTACCATCACCTCCTCATCACCTCGGTTTCCTTTAGCTACATGCCCATTAAAGTCTGCACCAATCTTTCATTCCTAGGTTCACCTTTTATCACTTCATCTAACTCACTCCGGAATTTTTCCTTCTTCTACATCTCACAACCTACTTGTGGAGCATAAACACTGATGACATTTATCATCATCCCTTCAACTTCCAGCTTCACATTCATCACTCTATCAGAAACTCTCTTCACCTCCACTACACTCTTACTGTACTCTTCCTTCAGAATCACCCCTACATACAACACTACACAACACACTGTTTCACCTGCCATAGCCTCTGAAGGCCAGAGGAGTCTGAAGAGAGAGAGAGAGAGGGGGATATGTGGTGGAAGAGAGGACAAAACAGATGGATGATGGGGAGATAGAGGAGAGAAAAGTAGAGGAAAAGGGAGGAAAAAAGAAAACAGGATGGGGAGGAGAGAAAGGTGGAAGAGATGAATCAGGGAGATGGTGAGGGAAGGGGGAGCGAGAGTAAAAAGAGGAGGAAAATGAGGGATATGAGAGAAGAGAAAAGACCAATAAATGAGTATATCTCATATATCCCCGTACACCCCCCATCCAAACTGGCCCCAGGCAAAACATTTACAGCAAAAGTGCATTGTGGGATTGATGATGAATTAACAGCAAAAACACATCCATCTCAGAGCTTTCATACACCATCAATAAAAATCTCTCTCTCTCTCACACACACACATTCCTGCTCTCTCTCTCTCACACACACAAAAACAAACACACAGACACACACAGAGCAACTACTTTATCACAATTACCTACCGAGAGAGAGAGAGAGAGAGAGAGAGAGAGTGTGTGTGTGTGTGTGTGTGTGTGTGTGTGTGTGTGATGAAGAAAGACCTGCAAGCTCATTATTATACAAATCTGAGCTAATTATTTGACATTAGCCCAGGATAAGATATTAAACTGGTTTATTGCCAGAGATAGATGTGTGAGAAGTTGCTCTGTGGGTTTAATTCATGTTTATTTGTTTTGCGTTTTTAACAATGAACATTGTCTCAGAGCAGCTTAACACAGATAATGTGGAGATAAAAATGAAGATGTTCTTTATAAGTGTAAGTTTGTCTTGATGAACAAGTCGGTGGAGACTGTGGTGAAGGAAAAACTCCCTGAGATGCAGAAGGAAGAAACCTTGAGAGGAACCAGACTCAAGAGGGAACCTCATCCTCATCTGGGTTCCACCGAATGTCCATTTATTACAGATAAACGATGTTGAGGTGAGTGATGGAGATCAGAGCAAACTGTAGTTCTGAGTCAGTGTAGCAGACTGTTGATATTATAAAGGAGTCTAATTCAGATTTAATAAAAAGATGAACTAGTTTTTCTGCATCTGTATTGTTAGCATTGTCAGTGTTAAAGTTAGCATTAGCACTTTTAGTGACAGCGAAGGGGAGATGTGTAGCAGTGACAAGCAGATGCTGTTTAGAAGCTTGGCATCAGTGAAACACTCTGCATTATGAACTCTGGCATTAGCACTGTTAGTGATGATGAAGAGCCATATGGCCTCCCTGCTGGAGCTGAAACCTGTCTGTCTGCATCATGACCTCCAACATCACACTGATATAAAACCTCATCACTCCATCTCACACACACACACACACACACACACACACACACACACATTTACAGCTCTACCATGTCAAACAGTCAAACACACACACACACACACACACACACACACACACACACACACACACACACATTTACAGCTCTACCCATATCAAACAGTCAAACACACACACACACACACACACACACACACACACACACACACACACACATTTACAGCTCTACCCATGTCAAACAGTCAAACACACACACACACACACACACACACACACACACACACACACACGTTTACAGCTCTACCCATGTCAAACAGTCACACACACACACACACACACACACACACACGTTTACAGCTCTACCAATGTCAAACACACACACATTTACAGATCTACCCATGTCAAACAGTCTCACACACACACACAGACACACACACACACACACACACATAGCCCCACACACCTAATACAGTCTGTCTTCATCTCCCTCTCTTGCACACACAGATGGAGAAAATGGAAAAACCTGGAGGTAATGCAAGAGATGGAAATGAACCATCTGTAGGAAACCATCAGTTTCTGTACAGATTATGTGATGCAGCTACTGTTTACCAGTGGCAGGCCATGCATTTGGTACCTGGGCATTTAGTGGGGACGTACCTGACTTAATCCACCTCTTAATACCACCACGATCACGTTGCAATTATAGAAACCATCATTACAATACAAAAAGGCAATATAACAACACACGACATTGCAGCGAGAGAGACATTTCACATACGGAGGGTGAAACCATTTAACTTAATTTTACTCTTCCTTCACTAGTCATGGTACCAACATTTAAAGTACCAAGTCAATTCAAGTTTATTTTTATTGCACTTTTCACAACAGACATTGTCTCAAAGCAGATTTACACAATTTAACAGTGAAGGTGAATGGTGTGTGTTTATCTCTGATGAGCAGCCGTGGCGACTGTGGTGAGGGAAAAACTTCCTTAGATGTTATGAGGACGAAACCTTGAGAGGAACCAGACTCAAAAGCAGAACCTCATCCTCATTTGGGTGAAATCAAGAGTGTGTTTATAGTCTTTAAACACTACAGAACACTGGAGAGTGAGAACTAACATGAGCACTGGAGTGTGTGATTATGAGTGATGTTCTTTCTACAGTCTTATACAGTCCTTTGATAAAACTAGTAGCTACTGAGCAACTTGTAAAATAGTTCAATATTTGAGATCATCACAGATCCAACCCAAACCTCCACTCTCCTACACTTCTCCTTTCCCTGTTGTCTCTGTAGACGTCTTCCTCCTCTCCTTCTCCTCCTTTGACCAACAGTAGCCCAATTTCCTCCAGTACCCTATTGGCTAACAATACCTGTGGTAGTCGTTGGTAAGCCGGGCCTCGACCGAACTGGTATGAATTTTTAAAAGAGAATGTTTATAGGACTGTGGTGAGACCTGAGATGTTGTATGGTTTAGAGACAGTGGCATTGAGTAAAAGACAGGAGGTGGAGCTGGAGGTAGCAGAGCTGAAGATGTTGAGATGTTCATTGGGAGTGACGCATTTCAAATCTCCCATTTATGTCTAAGATTTTAGAAAAGATTGTCGCTGCCCAGTTCTGTTCCCACTTGCAAGAAAACAATATCTTTGAAGAGTTTCAGTCAGGTTTTAGGCTCATCATAGCACAGAAACTGCCCTAGTTAAAATCACTAATGACCTGTTTTTAGCTTCAGACCAAGGCTTCACCTCGCTGTTAGTTTTACTAGATCTTAGTGCTGTATTCAACACTATAGACCATGATCTTCTCCTGGATCACTTACAGAATTACATCAGCATTCAGGGACAGACATTAAGCTGGTTTAAATCCTACCTGTCTGATCGTTACCATTTTGTAGAATTAAATGGAAAGCTATCCATTGTTACGCTGATGATACCCAATTATATCTCATCTAAACCAGGCGACACAGCTCAATTAACTTGGATAACTGAGTGTGTTAAAGAAATAAGAGATTGGATGACCCATAACTTTCTACTTTTAAATTCTGATAAGATGGAGATTTTGCTCATCGGCCCAAAAACAGTATACAGAAGCTCAAGCATCTCAACCTGCATTTAGACGGATGTTCTGTAACTACTAGTTCAACAGTAAAAGACCTGGGAGTTATTTTAAAGCAGCTTGTCTTTCAAAAATCATATCAACCAAGTTACAGAAACAGCTTCTTCCACCTTAGAAATATTGCTAAGCTAAGAAACATAGTCTATATCTGATGCAGAGAAGCTCATCCATGCGTTCATGACCTCCAGAATAGACTACTGTAATGCATTACTAGGTGGATGTCCTGCATCATTAATAAACAAGCTTCAGTTAGTTCAGAATGCGGCAGCAAGAGTTCTTACAAGGTCAAGAAAATATGATCACATAACCCCAATCTTCTCATCCCTACACTGGCTTCCTGTTAAGTTTCGAATAAACTACAAACTACTGCTTCTCACTTATAAAACACTAAATGGTTTATCTCCATGTATCTCTTCAGTCTTCTAACACGCTACAATCCGTCACGCTCCCTGAGATCTCAAAACTCTGGGCATCTAGTAGTTCCTAGAATAGCAAAGTCCACTAAAGGTGGTAGAACATTCTCGCATTTAGCTCCTAAACTCTGGAATAGTCTTCCTGAAGTTGTTCTGGGCTCAGACACACTCTCCCAGTTTAAGTGCAGATTAAAGACGTATCTTTTTAGCGAGTTCTACAAATAACACACATCACATCATAACCTTGTGCTGCAGAACATCTGATCACATCACATTATCAACTTGTGCTGTTAATATCATGAGCAGTAGCTACGCTAATTCCTCTCCACTGCTTCTCTTTCTCTCCCCATCCCGAGGCATCCTGAGGTTTGTATACCTTTGAAGAAGTAGATGCCAAACTCGCAAACATCCCGAAACATCTAGAGACGTCCAGTGCCAATTGAATCCCACTACATGTGTGGAGTTTTGACATTGGTCCATCTGGAGTGTTTAAAGGCTCTGGCATGGAGAAGCTGATGTTGGATCTGTGATGATTACAAATGTTGAGCTCAGTAGCTCCTAGTTTTATAAGCATATAGACTGTATAAGACTGCAGAAAGAACATCACTTATAATCTTATACTCCAGTACTCATGTTAGTTCTCTCTTTCCAGTGTTCTGTATTGTTGAAAGATTTGTGATCAAACTCTTGATGTCACCCAAATGTGGATGGGTTCCCCTTTTGAGTCTGGTTCCTCTCAAGGTTTCTTCCTCATAACATCTAAGGGAGTTTTTCCTTGCCACAGTCACCACGGCTGCTCATCAGGGATAAATGCACACCATTCACCTTCACTGTTGATTTCTGTAAAGCTGCTTTGAGACAGTGTCTGTTGTGAAAAGCGCTATACAAATAAACTTGACTTGACTTGATGATGATGGACAGGATTAGAAATGAGTTTATTAGAGGGACAGTGCATGTAGGATGTTTTGGTGGCAAGGTTAGGGAAGTGAGATTGAGATGGTTTGGACATGTACAAAGGAGGGACATGGGGTATATCAGTAGGAGAATGCTGAGGATGGAGCCACCAGGAAGGAGGAAGAGAGGAAGAACAAGGAGGAGGTTTATGGATGTGGTGAGGGAAGACGAGAAGGTAGTTTGTTTGAAAGAGGCAGATGTAGAGGACGGGGGGTATGGAGACGGATGATCCGCTGTGGCGCCCCCTAATGGGAGAAGCCGAAGAAGATATTATTTCTATATTTACTTATTTATCTATTTATTTAATTGACAAATCAAACCGGATAGCATCCTGCATTTAACATGACTAATGTCAAATTAAGTATTGTAAAGGTCAAGGTGTCCCTTTATCTCTCTTTCTCTCTCTCTTTCTCACAGGCTATTATTCTAATAGGATAATATTCTGAGAGAAACCACAAGACCATAAAAAGATACAAGTTCATAATAAGAATAATAAATTTGGTCTTTTAATTTTTAACGTATACGTGGTGTCTGTGCGAGTACACTGAGATGAAGCAGTGGTGATGGAGCAGTGGAGATGGAGTTCAGGAAGATGGATAAGTGGAGATGGACTTGTGATGTAATATGAAATGTTGCTGATATTTGCAGTTTATGATGTACTCTTGAGACTGAGACGAACCTCCACACATTTCACTCATTTCAGTGTTTTTAAACAGAAAGAAGATCAGCAGCTCAAAGTCTGAGTCTCTCCTGCAGTTCAGAGAAATGCTCTTCTCTCCAGAAAAGGAAATGGAAGGGAAATGAATAAATGATGGAAGTAAGACACACATTATTACATCTAAAGAAGGAAAGTGAGGCCAGAGGGAGAAACGAGGTGGAGCAGAAAATAGAAACGAATCCATCAGAGCTGAGAAGCAACCAGCTGAAGACCAAGAGAAAAAGATATACAGAAATAAATAATGCTAGTTCTAACAAAGCACACACATTCATGCTCACACATACTCTCACACACACACACACACATTCATGCTCACACATACTCTCACACACACATTCATGCTCACACATACTCTCTCACACACACATTCATGCTCACACATACTCTCACACGCACATTTTCTCTCACACACACATTCATGCTCACACATACAAACATTCTCTCTCACACACACACATTCTAACACACATACACACACCCACATTTACACTCAAACATACAAACATGATCACACACATTCATGCTCACATCCACACACACATTCACACAGCTAAAATCAATCAGTCTCATGCAGTTGCTTTCTTCTCGTCCCTCCCTCGCTCCGTGCGCCTGTCTCTGTCAGAACCGGAAGTGCGCCGCAAAACCGGAAGTGCACACTGCCTGGAAGATCCTGACAGTCTCCTTTCATGTTCTTTCTTTTTTTTTCTCTTTCCTTCTGTCTTTCTCTTTGTTTGTATTTGTCTCTGAATCATCGTGACTCATTGTTTTTGAATCTTCATACAGTACTGAGTTTGTTGTAGAGAAAGAAGTGAACATGCATGTACCACTCAAATACCATGAAATACTCGGTGTTTATAATTGAGAGATCGATTTCAGGTTTAAGATTTTTTTTTTAGAACAGTATGAGGTCATATGAAATCAGTGTAAGATAATGTGAGATAATGTGAGATAAGGTGATATAATCCTCTTTTATTATTGCTGAATATTTATGTTGTTAGTTATATTTTTGTAATGAGTCTATATAATTAATTTGTGAGAAAGATGAAGACCTCTTGACCTACAGTAACCCCAAATATCTTCCTTATCTTCCTAAACTCCTCATACACCATTTCTTCTGTCTCCTCCTCTATTTGTTTCCCTTTTGCTTTCTTTCCCTCTACTATCTCATTTGTACGATTCACTCCATCACCCTCCCTTTTTTGTCTGTCTCACTGACTCACCCACAGACATACACCCACACACACACACACACACACACACACACACACACACACACACACCTGCACACAGACACACACACACACACACACACACACACACACACACACACAGTGACACAGAGTGTGTGGGAGGTGTGTAGGTTTGAGCTGACAGGGGGTGAGTGAGTGGTTCAAACCCATGATGAAGCACCACAACACCCACACCAGAACAATTAGAAATAGAAAGCATGCAAGAGAGAGAGAGAGAGAGAGAGAGATGGTTTGAATTTGACCAGTAAGAGCTTGATAAAGACATTACTTTGGATTATGAATAGGGACATATTAATGACTACTAAGCCTTTGTGTTAAAAACAAGGTCACTGTGGTGCACACGCCACACATTTATAATGTACAAACATTACCAACTCCATAATCCCTTGTTCTCTTTCTCAGTCTGTACACTATATCTTACACACATAGAGGTGGAAAGTAATGAATGACATTTACTCACGTCACTGAAACTTTATTTCTTTTATTTAAGTATGTATTGTTTGAGGTTCTGTATTTGACTACATTTTAAATCACATCCATTATTTATATATTTTTTAATAAAAATGCAAAACTACTGCACGAATATCACAAGAAAGACGGAGATGGACAGTAGTGCTGCAGAGACAAAGCTGAAAGATGGAGTTGGAAAAGTCAGACTGCAGTGGTGCAGAAACCCAACTGTAAGCCAAACCTATATAACATTCTGCTGAAGTGAAGGAAACTAAATAAAGCCCTGGACAATGTGATGTTTCATTAATATTGGAGGGGACCACTACTGATCCCCTCCTTTTCTCCCTCTATACCCACTCCATTGGTAAAGTCATATCCTCACATGGGTTTTCTTATCACTGCTATGCAGATGACACTCAACTAATCTTTCCTTTCCCTCTGTGGAAGCTGTGGTATCCATCAGATACCACAGCTTCCGCTCGGATCTCGGCATGCTTGACAGACATATCTTCATGGATGAGTGCTCACCAACTAAAACAGTTCTGTTTTCAGCAAAACAGAACTGCTGATCATCCCAGTCAATTTATCTCCAGGTGAAGATCTCCAAATAACTCTTCATGACTCTCTGCTCTCCCCTTCAGCCACTGCTCGTAATCTTGGAGTAGCTATGGACAATGAACTGTCCTTCTTCCCACATGTCGCTAATGTTGCTCGTTCTTGTCGATTTCTTCTCTATAACATCCGAAGGATTCAACCATTTCTGTCCACACAGGCTGCCCAGGTGCTTGTTCAGTCCCTTGTGCTTTCAAGACTCAACTACTGCAACTCTCTGCTGTCAGGTCTTCCCCTGAACACTATCCGTCCACTGCAAATAATCCAAAACGCAGCTGCATGGCTTGTGTTCAATCTGCCCAAGTTCTCCCACACCACCCCACTGCTGCACTCCCTTCACTGGCTTCCAGTAGCTGCACGTATCAGATTCAAAACATTGATGCTTGCCTACAAGGCCAAAAATGGACCAGCACCATCTTACCTCAGTGACCTCATCACATCTCGCACTGCACCACGCTGTCTGAGATCCTCCAGCACTGCTCGACTGGTACCACCTTCTCTTAGAATGAGAGGTAAGTACAGTTCAAGGCTCTTCTCTGTTCTGGCAGCAAGGTGGTGGAACGAACTTCCCCTAGATGTCCGTACAGCGGAGTCCCTGACTATCTTCAAGCGACGACTGAAGACCTACCTCTTCCTAAAACATTTAAATTAGCACTTTCCAAGTTTGTAGAATTCAAGGGTTATATTTATATTAAGTTTGTAATCTGGCGTACCAGTGTAGATTTATTCATTACTAGAGACTCAAAGCACTTTTGTACGTCGCTCTGGATAAGGGCATCTGCTAAATGCCGCAAATGTAAATGTAAAATTATGTGATGAATGTACATAGGAGCTTGACTTCCTATACAGTGATATAAAAAAAAAATATCTATGAATATTAACGGGACAGTTTAATTAGTTTCAAATGGCGTTGTATGAAATGGTTATGCTTAACCATTGTAATAATTGAAGTAGACAGTTGCAGCACTGTTCTAGTTTGCAGAGATACACCCAAGAGATACACTGATGGGTACAGGGACAGCAACCCACACACAAGTCAGTTATCTTTTAGAAGCAATAGTATATGTTTTTGTTACTGGGTTGCTGTCTCTGTGCTCATCAGTGTATCCCTCTGCTCCTCCAAACAACAAGAGTGCTAGCACTCTCTACTGCAGGTAATACACTGACTAGGCATAAATACCTCACAATACAATCCCACTTAAAAATAAAACAGAACTACATTGTGGCAGTGAGGGCGAGCTCAGTGGCAGTTTGTGAATGAAAGGTAGAGCTAGAGAAGGATCTAGAGTCCTAAGGATCAAAGCCACTAAGGTTCTCTAATTCTGTGAGAAGCAGGGTGAATAAAAGGGCAAGGCTGGACTGTTAGGGTGGGACGGTATACATCCCACTCTGATGCTGCTCTCATTTCTTGCAGCATAGGTTATAGTCTCAGAACCAGGACTAGTTAACCTATGATTATCCAGAGCCAAGGCCAGAAAGCAGACAAACAGGCTAGACCGACTGTCCCTCAGGGTCCACCATATTTAGACTGTGTAAGTTTAAGAGAAACCAAAATGCAAATGAAAGTACTTGATTTACATAAAATTAGATAAGACTGAATGAACAGTTAGCACCTCTGATCTAAACATATGATGTTGAATATTAGATCTGTTGTGTCAAAAGCATTGATTATACAGTAATTGAAATGATTATAGATCAGAAGTTTAATGTACTGTGTAACAGAAACATTAATGAATATCTAGGATTAAATGAAGTGAGTCCTCCTGGTGTAAACAGGTTGACTAAACATGACGACAGAGTAGAGGATCCATGTGCAGGCTTAATTAAGAGAGTAGTCAAACAAAACGAAAACAAACAAAAGAAACAGGCAATGGTCAAGGCAGGCAGCAAACAATCATGAAACGAGGTAAACAGTCCGAGGTCAAAACACGTGAAGGAAAATACAACAATGAATATTAAACTTCGTTTACGTGACTAGGCAAAATGTGGCAATACAAAATATATATCACAATCCACGATGGCAGCGCGGCAGTAGCTCGCAGCAGCCTCTCCGGATCCAAAAATGGTGCTTTCACCATATTTAGCCCGACCTTTCACAATACATGGACATCAGAGTCAGCTGTGTTCATGTGTACGACCACCAGACACTGTTACGGTACAGGCATCATGCAACCAATAATCTGCATAATAAAGTTATCAATAACCTTCGAAACGCAGCTCTGGGCAGTAAGACTCACGATGGTGGCGTGTGTGTTTATGTCAACATGGAATGGTGCAAGAGTTCTGTGCTTGTTCCATGCTATCGCTCATCTCTAGTGGAGTTTGTGACTGTAAAATCAAATCAATCAAATTTTTATTCATCACATACACATACATACAGGGTACGACATGCAGTGAAATGGTATAAAATAAATAAATATAAAGTGCACTTTGCTGTGCAAGTCCAGAGTTTAAAGTGTACAGAGAAGAAGTGTGATGATGGAGAGAGTGGGCCAGTTTTTAGATCCTGGGTGTTTCCTGGTTTAAACACCGAATGGCCTGTTTAAACCAGAAGAGCTCTGTGCTTTTCCAAGCTATTGCTCATCTCTAGTGGAGTTTGTGACTGTAAAATCAAATCAAATTTTTATTCATCACATACACATACATACAGGGTACGACATGCAGTGAAATGCTTTATACGACGGTCTGGCATGAGGGGAATAGGATGGGGGAAAAGAAAAGAAGCAGATAAATAAAGTATAAAGTATAAAAAACTATATAAAATATAATATAACAATATAAGATATAAAAGATATATAAAGATATATGTATGAAATGTATATACAAAAAGTAGACAGTAGACAGTGAAACAGTAAACAATGTGTAACAGAGTGTAAACAATAGGCAATTTTTGTGGTGGGTTGTCCATAAAGTGTCCGTGTGCGGTATGGTGTGGTGTCTTTGACACCACAGTGGTGACTTTGCTGTGCAAGTCCAGAGTTTAAAGTGTCGTGGTGCGAAAGGTAAGATATGTACAAAGAAGAAGTGTGATGATGGAGAGAGTGGGCCAGTTTTACATCCTGGGTGTTTTTCTTGGTTTAACTTTCATACACCAATAGGGACACTTAATAATCCATATCCTTCTCTTCCCGTCACTCTCTCTCTTTCTCTCTCTCGGTTGAGTTAAACATGCTCCTTAGGCTCCAGTGAGCACTGTTCCTGCCCCTCTCCCCTCCGTGGATCTTCACACTTCTGTGCAGCTTGGGACGGTCTCTCATCAACAACTTGGGTGGTTCCATGTAATTCCGGAGTAGAACGGGTGCTTTGAGGATGGATTGGACTGTAGTTGGTGTCGGCGGTCTGCTGCACTGACTCGGGAGTGCAGTTTGCTTCTGATCGCCATCACTGTACCCTGCAGCATTGTATATCTGCTTTAAATGGACATTTGGTGCAACCCAGATGAGGATGGGTTCCCTCTTGAGTCTGGTTCCTCTCAAGGTTTCTTCCTTATGCCACAGTTGCTCATCAGGGACAAACATACTTACAAAGAACATATTTACGTTTAATCACCACATTATCTGTGTAAAGCTGCTTTGAGACAATGTTCATTGTTAAAAGCGCTATACAAATAAAAATGAATTGAATTGAATTGAGTTTAAACACCGAATGGCCTGCAGGAACAAGCTCCTCCTCATTCTCTCTGTGTTCCCTTTCAGGGAGCGGAAGCGTTTCCCTGAACGCAGCAAGGAAAAGAGTCCATTGTTGGGATGGCTAAGGTCCTTCACAATCTTCCTGGCTCTGGTCCTGCACTGCGTGCTGTAGATGTCCTGCAGGTCAGGGAGCTCGGTGTGGATCCTGTGTGATGTGAACACCCAAGTACCGGAAACTGTCCACTCTTTCCACTGGAGTCCCGCAGATGTTTATCGGTTGGTATGACCGCTCCCGCTTTGTGCTGAAGTCAACGATCAACTCCTTAGTCTTGCTGACGTTCAGGAGAAGGTTGTTCTCCTGGCACCATCTCTCCAGGTTTTTAACCTCCTGTAGGTAGGCCGTCTCATTGTTGTTGTTGATTAGGCACACCACCACAGTGTCGTCAGCAGACTTGATGATGGGGTGGAGTTGGATGTGGCCACACAGTCATATGTGTACAGCGAGTACAGCAGGGGGCTCAGAACACAACCCTGGGGAGCTCCAGTGCTGAGGGTGAGGGTGGATGAGGTGTGTTTTCCCACCCGTACGGCTTGTGGTCTGTCTGTCAGGAAGTTAGAGATCCATTGACACAGTGGCTGGCTGAGTCCTAGGACCTCCAACTTAGAGGTGAGTGTGGAGGGAATTATGGTGTTAAACACTGAACTGTAGTCCACGAACAACATATTTGCATAATTCCCGGTTCTTTGGTCCAGGTGGCTCATCGTGGTGTGGAGAAGATGAGCAATGGTGTCCTTGGTAGAGCGGTTCTAACGGTACGCAAACTGTAATGGGTCCAGTGTGTCTGGTAGTGATGCAGTGATGAAGTCTCTAAACAGTCTCTCGAAGCACTTCATCACTACTGAGGTCAAAGCTACAGGGCGATAGTCATTGAGGCAGGCAGGCTGGGGTTTCTTCGGGACAGGAACAATGGTGGACTGTTTAAAACATGAGGGGACAACAGACTGTTCCAGGGAGAGGTTGAATATCTCAGTGAACACCGGTGCTAGCTGGTCAGCGCAGGCTTTCTGAACCCGACCTGTGATGCCATCTGGTCCTGCTGCCTTCCTGGTATTCACTCTCTCGAATGCCTTCCTCACTTCATGCTCTGAGCAGACCTCTGATGCAGACCTTTTTATTTACCACGGGAATTCACCACTGCTTTCATTGTCAGAGTGTACATCCCCCCCAGCGCTAATGCTAAGGAGGCACTGAGTGAACTCTACAGTGCTAGTAGCGACTTGCACAATGCTCACCCCGACGGATTATTTATTATCGCCGGAGATTTCAACCATGTGAATCTCAGGACTGTGCTCCCTAAACTCCATTAGCATGTGGATTTTGCAACGAGAGGAGCAAACACGCTGGATCTTGTTTACACAAACATCCTCAGCGTGTATCGTGCCGCGCCCCACCCCATCCTGGCTACTCAGACCTTCTTCTTCTACTTTCGGCTGCTCCCATTAGGGTTCGCCACAGCGGATCATCCGTCTCCATACCACCCTGTCCTTTACATCTGCCTCTTTCACACCAACTACCTGCATGTCTTCCCTCACCACATCTATGAACCTCCTCCTTGGCCTTCCTCTTTTCCTCCTACCTGGTGGCTCCATCCTCAGCATTCTTCTACCAATATAATTCATGTCCTCCTTTGCACATGTCCAAACCATCTCAATCTCGCCTCCCTCACCTTGTCACCAAAACATCCTACATTCGCTGTCCCTCTAATAAACTCATTTCTAATCTTGTCCATCCTCGTCACTCCCAACGAAAACCTTAACATCTTCAGCTCTGCTACCTCCAGCTCCACCTCCTGTCTTTTACTCAATGCCACTGTCTCTAATCCATACAACATCGCAGGTCTCACCACAGTCCTATAAACTTTCCCTTTCATTCTTGCAGATACCCTACTATCACAAATCACTCCTGTCACTCTTCTCCACCCACTCCACCCTGCCTGCACTCTTTTCTTTATTTCTCTAACACACTCTCCATTACTTTGCACTGTTGACCCCAGGTACCTGAACTCCTCCACCTTTTCCACCTCTTCTCCCTGCAACCGCATCACTCCACTGCCCTTCCTCTCATTCACACACATGTACTCTGTCTTACTCCTACTGACTCTCATTCCCCTTCTCTCCAACGCATATCTCCACCTCTCCAGTCTCTTCTCAACCTGCTCCCTACTCTCACCACAAATCACAATATCATCCGCAAACATCATAGTCCAGGGAGACTCCTGCCTGACCTCGTCCGTCAACCTGTCCCTCACCACTGCAAACAAGAAAGGGCTCAGGGCCGATCCTTGACGCAGTCCCACCTTGACCCTGAACCAGTCTGTCATTCCTACTGCACACTTCACTGCCGTCACACTGTCCTCATACATGTCCTGCACCACCCTCACATACTTCTCTGACACACCTGACTTCCTCATACAATACCACAACTCCTCTCTCCACCCTGTCGTATGCTTTCTATAAATACACAAATACACAATGCAATTCCTTCTGTCCTTCTCTATACTTCTCCATCAACATTCTTAAAGCAAATAAGGCATCTGTGGTGCTCTTCCTCGGCATGAAACCATACTGTTGCTCACAGATGGTCACCTCTTCTCTCAGCCTGGCTTCCACTACTCTTTCCCATAACTTCATGGTGTGACTGATCAACTTAATTCCCCTGTAGTTATTGCAAGACTGCACATCTCCTTTATGCTTAAAAATCGGTACAAGCACACTTCTTCTCCATTCCTCAGGCATCTTCTCACCTTCCAAAATCTTGTTAAACAACCTGGTCAAAAACTCCACTGCCATCTCTCCTAAACATCTCCACGCTTCTACCGGTATGTCATCTGGTCCAACCGACTTTCCACTCTTCATCCTCTTAATCGCTGCTCTCACTTCCTCCTTACTAATCCTATCTACATCCTGCTTCACCAACTCCACATCATCCAACCTTCTCTCTCTCTGATTTTCCTCATTCATCAGCTGCTCAAAATACTCCCTCCACCTTCTCTGCACACCCTCCTCACTGGTCAACACATTTCCCTCTCCATCCTTTACTGGTCTAACTTGCAGTACATCCTTCCCAGCTCGGTCCCTCTGCCTGGCCAATCGGTATGAATCCTTTTCTCCTTCCTTAGTGTCCAACCTCTCATACAGCTCCTCATATGCCTTTTCCTTCGCTTTTGCCACATCCCTCTTTACCTGCTGCCGCATCTCCTTGTACTCCTGCCTACTTTTCTCATCACTCTGTCTATCCCACTTCTGTTTTGCCAACCTCTTTCTCCTTATGCTCTCCTGCACTTCCTCATTCCACCACCACGTCTCCTTGTCTTGCTTTCTATTTCCAGATGTCACACCAAGTACTTTTCTAGCTGCCTCCCTCATCACTCCTGCAGTAGTTGCCCAATCATCCAACACCTCTTCAACACCACCGAGCCTCTGTCTGACCTCTTCCCTGAACCTCACACTACACCCATCCTCCTTAAGATTCCACCATCTTATACTTCTTTCAGTCCTCACTCTCCTCCTCTTCTTCTTCGCCTCCAAAACCATCCTACAGACCACCATCCGATGCTGTCTAGCTACACTGTCCCCTGCCCACCCCTTAGTAGCAAAACCTGTGGGTGGAGCAACGTCGTCAGCCAAGATTGCGACCTCGGCGAGACTCTGCAGTGGAGTGGCAACCTCGGCGAGACTCTGTAGCAGAGCAGCGACCTCTGCGGGACTCTGGAGCTGAGCGGCAACCTCGGCGGGACTCTGGAGCTGAGCTGCGACCTCGGCAAGACTCTGGAGCGGAGCGGCAACCTCGGCGGGACTCTGGAGCGGGTTGGGGGTGTGCTTGGCAAGGCAGACGAGCTGAGTGACATTCCCAGTCATGCAGGAAGGCTGGGGTTGGGCAGCCAGCCCAGCAGAGCTCAGGGGCCGGAGAGACAGCCGTTTCAGGAGGTTATTTAATATCATTTGATTTGCCACTGATTGTTCAAGACGCATTCGAAAATATTCATATCTCTGCTGGGGGCTGAGCTTCAAAATGTCCACCGTCTTGGTTGGGTCCCTGAATTGTTGGTATACAGTGGAACTAGCCCAGTGCTTTAAAACATCCGCTGGGTCCATCTTTGGCCAGATTATTCTGTCAGAGAGCACAGGTGTAGGGCTAGGTGAGTGCTGGGTGAGTGGATAGGAGGACCCAAATGCAGGATGCACACAGGGTTATGGAGAGAACAAACTTTAATATAAAAAGTAGTGCAATGGGGCAAAGGCAAAAACACAATCTAAAAACAGTTCAGGGACACGGCACAGGTAAACAGGCCAAAAAGAAGACAAAGAAGACAAAACCAAAACAGTCCAAAATATCAAAAGCTGGCAAACAGAATCAATAAAGGGCAGAGCAAAACATAAACCAAAAAAACAGTCCAAAGTCCAAACCAGGTAACTAGGGAGACAGAGCAGAACAGGGATCAGGATCAGAAACAGGATCAGGAACCAGAGCAGGCAGGGTGGCAAGAGTAATCTCAGGGGCTGGGAAGCCGGTAAAATAATCTGGCCAGGAGCTAAAGTCTTGGTTGTCCTTAAATACCAGGAGGTGCGGGAAAAATGGCAAGATGGCCGCCGACCCGGTAGTGCTCACTGCAGAAGTGGAAGTGCGGGCCGCGAAACCGGATGTGTCCTGACAGTTTTGAGTGCACTGACTGGGACATGTTTAGAGAGGCTGCAACCAACGGCGATTTCATCCACTTGGAGGAATACACATCAACAGTGACCAGCTACATCAGCAAGTGCGTTGATGATGTGGGTTAGGGTTAGCAGCAACATTGTTCCCACGTGCTCTAAGACAACGACCATTGTTCCCGTGCTGAAGAAGTCTACTGTCTCCTGCCTCAATGAATATCGTCCAATCGCGCTCACACCCATCGTGATGAAGTGCTTCGAGAGGCTCGTCATGAGGTACATTAAGACACAGCTTCCACCCTCCCTGGACCCCATGCAGTTTGCATATCCTCCAAACCGTTCCATGGACGATGCCATCTCCACAACCCTCCAACTGGCCCTCACCCACCTGGACAACAAGGACTCATATGTATGAATGCTGTTTATTGACTTCAGCTCAGCATTCAACACAATCATTCCTCAGCACCTGATCGAGAAGTTGAGCCTAATGGGCCTGAACACCTCCCTTTTGCAACTGGATCCCGGACTTCCTGGGAGACCTCAGTCAGTCCGGATCGGGAACAGCATCTCCAACACCACCACACTGAGCAATGGGGCCCCCCAGGGCTGTGTGCTCAGTCCACTGCTGTTCACTCTGCTGACTCACGACTTTGCACCAACGCACAGCTCGAATCATATCATCAAGTTTGCCGATGACATGACCGTGGTGGGTCTCATCAGCAAGAACGACGAGTCAGCATACAGAGAGGAGGTGCAACGGTTAACAGCCTGGTGTGGAGCCAACAGCCAGTCTCTGAACGTCGACAAAACTAAAGAGATGGTAGTTGACTTTAGGAGAACACAGAGTGACCATTCTCCACTTATCATCGATGGATCCTCAGTGGAGATCGTCAAGAGCACCAAATTCCTTGGTGTTCATCTGGCAGACAACCTCACCTGGTCACTTAACACCAGCTCCATCACCAAGAAAGCCCAGCAGCGTCTCTACTTCCTGAGAAGGCTGAGGAAAGCTCATCTCCCTCCCCCCATCCTGACCATGTTCTACAGAGGGCATCGAGAGCATCTTGAGCAGCTGCATCACTGCCTGGTTTGGGAACTGCACCGTCTTGGATCGCAAGACCCTACAGAGGATAGTGAGGACAGCTAAGAAAATCATCGGAGTCTCTCTCCCCTCTATCATGGACATTTACACCACATGCTGCATCCGCAACGCACACAGCATTGTGGATGACCACACACCCGTCACACACACTTCACCCTCCTACCATCAGGGAAACGGTTCCGAAGCATTCGGGCCGTCACATCAAGACTGTGCAACAGTTTTTTCCCGCAAGCCATCAGGCTCCTCAAAAAACATCTGAACCGATCTCTCTCACACACACACACACACACACACACACACACACACACACACACACTTACACACAACTGTGTGACTGATCTGTACAACCGGACTCAACACACATCATACACATCACACACCCAGGTTTCAGCACCATTCACACTTTTCATTATCGCAAAATGTTTACATGCCGTTTGTTGCTGATCTTCTGGGACTTGTTCTCTTTGCACAATATTCTGTCTAAATCTTTTGGTTACTGTTCAGTTTATTTTGATTGCTGCTATTGTTGAATTGCACAATTCTGTTTACATTTTTCTGCTATTGTAGAATTGCACAATTCTGTTTACATATTTCTGCTACTGTGCACCTTATTCTGTCACGACAGGTTTTACTGGCGGAGCTATTGCTGTTTTCATTTTTATATTTTGTGTATTGTGTATTGTCCTGTACTGTCCTGTGTTGTCTTGCACTGTCTTGTGTTGTCTTTTGCACTTTTTGCATCAGTTGCACACATGCACTTTATGTGGCGAAGATCTTAGTTCTTGGCCCTGTGTTCTTCTGTTCTGTGACTGTTGTTTTGTGTTGTTTTATGTAGCACCTGGGTTCAGGAGGAACGTTGTTTCATTTCACTGTGTACTGCATCAGCTATATATGGTTGAAATGACAATAAAAGCTTCTTGACTCTTGAGTTGACCACACTCATTATATCACTTCATTACCAAAAACTTTTTTCATGCCGTTTTTGCAGTTTTTTTCTGGATTGCTGCTATTTGCTCTTTTGCACAACATTTTGTTTATTTTTTTTTGTTACTGGTCACTTTACGTCTCTTACACACCACAGTGTGCAATATACAAGAGGTTTACTGGCGGCACTATTTTGTGTTTTGTGTATTTGTCTTACACTCTCTTGTGTTGTCTTGCACTTTTTTTCTTGTCTTTGCACTGTTTGCACAGGTTGCACACAATGCACTTTATGTGGAGAGGACACTTACTAGTCCTTAACCCTGTATTTTCTGTTTTTCTGTGATTGTTGTTGTATGTAGCAACAGGGTAGAGGAGGAACGTTGTTTCATTTCACCGTGTAATGCGTCAGCCGTATAGGCTTAAAATGACAATAAAAGCTTCTTGACTTGACTTGACTTGACTTGAGGTTTCTTCCTCATAACGTCTAAGGGAGTTTTTCCTTGCCTATGAAGTTTTTGACTTGACTATGAAGTGTGAAGATCCACGAAGGGAAGGAGGGGCAAAGAACATATTCACTTTTAATCACCACATTATCTGTGTAAAGCTGCTTTGAGACAGTATTCATTGTTAAAAGCGCTATACAAATAAAAATTAATTGAATTGAATTGAGGGGCAGAAACAGTGGTCACTGAAACCTCAGGAGCATGTTTAACTCGAGAGAGAGAGAGAGAGAGAGAGAGAGAGAGAGAGAGAGAGAGAGAGAGAAGAGGGCAGACTGGAAGAGAAGGATATGGATTAATATGTGTCCTTATTGTTGTATGAAAGTTAATGACACTGTGCAGTTGGGACTCTGGTAAGACTCTATATGGCAGCATAACTAAAAGGGAGAACAAGAAAGTAACACAGAATCTGATAAGAGACGACCTACCACACCACCGTCAACAAACCTGAGTGAATGTGTGAGAGTGAGGAGACAACAGCATACAAACATCCCAGTTCACCAAACACTCGATATACATGATCCATCCAGATCTGCTCCTTTACCCAAGAAAAATCTACTGATAAAAGACTTGACTAAATAAATATGTTTTTAGCCTTGACTTGAACACTGAGATTGTGTCTAAGTCCTGAACACTGATTGGAAGGTTGTTCCATAACTGTGGGGATTTATAAGAGAAAGATCTGCCCCCTGCTGGAGTCTTCATTATTTGAGGTACCAACAAATAGCCTGCACCTTTTGATC
Source organism: Silurus meridionalis (assembly GCF_014805685.1). NCBI lineage: Eukaryota > Metazoa > Chordata > Actinopteri > Siluriformes > Siluridae > Silurus > Silurus meridionalis. Next base: position 122,634 of record NC_060896.1, read on the forward strand.
TAAGTAGGCGTGGAGGATCATACTGGTACAGAAGTTCACTCAAATACTGCGGCGTGAGAGCGTTAAGTGCTTTATACGTCAGTAGTAGTATTTTATAATCAGTGTGAGATGGAATTGGGAGCAGTGTAGATGATTAAAACAGGGGTGATGTGGTCGTATTTCCTAGATCTAGTGAGGACTCTTGCTGCTGCATTCTGAACTAACTGAAGCTTATTTATGCACTTACTCGCACACCCAGACAGCAAAGCATTACAGTAATCTAATCTAGATGTTACAAAAGCATCCACTAGTTTTGCATCCTGTAACGGCATCATATTTCTAATTCTAGCAATATTTCTAAGATGAAAGAAGGAGATCCTGGTAATATTATTCACATGAGACTCAAAGGAAAGACTAGAGTCAATAATCACACCAAGGTCTTTGACTGCTGTACACGCTGAGACAGAAACACCATCCTGAGATGCTACGGAATCAAAAAGGTTTACTTCTAGCTGCATGTGGTCCTAGTAAAATAACTTCTGTCTTATCCAAGTTGAGCAGAAGGAAGTTATCAAGCATCCACTAATGTCCTTTACACACTCCTCAACATTGTAAAGCTGATCTCTCTCATCTGGCTTTGCTGAAATTTACCACCTAATATATATACATAAATATCTGTCTCTCTTTAATTCTCTCTTTTGGTTAGTTTTTTACACTTTCCCTTTGTATGTGTGTCATAGCAAAATGGTAGAGACTGGTGGGTACCCCATTAAGATATTGATGTTTTGTTCTTGTTTGTTGTTGAATTTTGTATAAGGAGTTGATTGCTATTGTTGGAGATGGTGCATAAGGATGTGAGTGGAGAAGTGATATAGATATGAGAACATTTTTCTGGGTTAGTTAAAATTTGCACAAGACGGAACCTAATCCTCATCTGGGTGCCACTGAATGTCCATTTATTACAGATAAATGTTGTTGAGGTGCATTGATGGAGATCAGAGCAAACTGTAGTCCTGAGTCAGTGTAGCAGACTATTGACATTAACTACAGTCCAAATCCATCCCCAAAGCTCCTGATCATCTTCTTCTTCTTTCCGCTGCTCCTATTAGGGGTCACCACAGCAGATCATTTGTCTCTATACCCCCCTGTTTTCTACATCTGCCTCTTTTACACCAACTACCTGCATGACTTCCCTCACCACATCCATAAACCTCCTCCTTGATCTTTATCTTTTCCTCCTTCCTGGTGGCTCCATCCTCAGCATTCTCCTACTGATATACCCCATGTCCATCCTCTGCACATGTCCAAACCATCTCAATCACACCTCCCTCACCTTGTCTGCAAAACGTCCTACATGAACTGTCCCTTCATCTTCAGCTCTGCTACCTCCAGCTCCACCTCCTGTCTTTTACTCAATGCCACTTTCGCTAAACCATACAACATCTTAGGTCTCACCACAGTCCTATAAACTTTCCCTTTCACTCTCACAGATACTCTTCTATCACAAATCACTCCTGCTATCACTCTTCTCCACCCACTCCACCCTGCCTGCACTCTTTTCTTCACTTCCCTTCACACTATCCATTACACTGTTGATCCCAGGTACCTGAACTCCTCCACCTTCTCCACCTCTACCAAGCTCCTGTCTGACCTCTTCCCTGAATCACACACTACAGTCTTCCTCCTTCAGTTTCCACCATCTTATTCTTCTTTCAGTCCTCCTCTTTTTCTTCACCTCCACCACCTGCCCTTCCACATTCCTCTCCTTAAGGCCATACCTACCCATCACCTCCTCATCACCTCTGTTCACTTCACCTACATGCCCATTAAAGTCTGCCCCAATCACCAATCATTCTTTCCTAGGTACACCATCTACCACTTCATCTAATTCACTCCAGAATCTTTCCTTCTCCTCCATCCCACAGCCAACTTGTGGAGCATAGGCACTGATGACATTTATCATCATCCCTTCAACTTCCAGCTTCACGATCATCACCCAATCAGAAACTCTCTTCACCTCCACTACACTTTTACTGTACTCTTCCTTCAGAATCACCCGTACACCATTTCTCTTTCCATCCACACCATGATAGAACAGTTCAAACCCACCTCCAATGTTCCTGGCCTTACTCCCTTTCCACTTGGTCTGCTGAACACACAACATATCTACTTTTCTCCTCTCCATCATATCAGCTATCTCTCTCCCTTTACCAGTCATAGTACCAACATTTAAAATACCAACTCGAACCTCCACTCTCCTCCACTTCTCCTTTCCCTGCTATCTCTGTAGACGTCTTCCTCCTCTACTTTTCCTCCTTCAGCCAACAGTAGCCCAATTTCCGCCGGTACCCTGTCGGCTAACGATACATACCTGTGGCGGTCGTTGTTAACCCGGGCCTCAACCGATCCGAAATTCTTATTTGTGATCCGCATGTTCGATTTGGCACATGTTTTATGCTGGATGCCCTTCAAACGCAACCCACCCTATTTATCCGGGCTTGGGACAGGCACTAAGAGTGCACTGGTTTGTGCCTCCCTAATGGCTGGGTTCTAACATGAAAATACCAAGTTTCACAAAACCCAAAAATACCAAATGGTATAGCCTAATAGACCTCTGTCTCTTCCATGTACCATAACAGCCACAAGCAATTTGTAATCATTTCTGTTTGCATTTACATTTTTATTTGCATATCATGGGCAATACACCTACTCTAGATTTTAGATTATCACAAAAATATTGTGAAAACCCATCATTATTCAAGCAAGTACTAGAGCGTGACTTAGCAAAATTAAAAGGACAGACTAAATGTTAATGTATTTTGACAATTAACTAGTTCATCAACTAGTCAAAAGCAGCAGCACAGAATGGGCATAACGTGGGGAAAAATAAGCTATAATGTTGTAAACTAAAGGCAGAATACCTGGGAAGAGTACTTGAGGCACAGTGCTATACAATATTGTTAGCCCATGTGGATACTATATTTGGAAGGCACCAAAACAAATTCTGTCATTCCTTGGCATAGCAGGTCAGTAGACAATAGATATGAGATATGTCACTTTGCATTTGTTAAAAGCAACTGATCAATCCAATTCAAGTGCTGAACTGACTTATTTAATATTGTAATTATAGATATTATATATAAATACAAAAATACATAAAAAGGGAATTATACAAAGATGCTGTTTTTGGACTACAGTTCAGCATTTAACACAATAATTCCCTCCACACTCACCTCTAAGTTGTAGGTCCTGGGACTGCCGCTGCACTAACGGATCCTGACAGACAGACCACAAGCCGTACCGGTGGAAGAACACACCTCATCCACCATCACCCTCAGCACTGGAGCTCCCCAGGGTTGTGTTTTGAGCCCCCTGCTGTACTCACTGTACACATACGAGTGGCCACTTCCAACTCCACCACCATCATCAAGTTTGCTGACAACACTGAGGTGGGCCTGATCTCCAGCAACGATGAAACGGCCTACCTACATGAGATTAAAAACCTGGAGAGATGGTGCCAGGAGAACAACCTTCTGATGAACTACAGCAAGACCAAGGAGTTGATAGTGGACTTCAGCATGAAGCAGAAGCGGTCATACCAACCGCTAAACATCAACGGGACCCCAGTGGAGAGAGTGGACAGTTTCCGTTACCTAGGTGTTCACATCACACAGGACCTGTCTTGGTCCTGTCATACCAACACCCTGGTGAAGAAGGCCCGGCAGCGTCTGTACCATCTGAGACGCTTAAGGGACTTTAAACTACCCTCTCAGGTGCTAAAGACCTTTTACACTTGAGAGCGTTCTGATGGGTAGCATTACTTCCTGGTTCAGAAACAGCATCATGCAGGACAGGCGAGCCCTCCAGAGGGTGGTGCGTTCAGCTGAACGTACCATCCACACCGAGCTTCCTAACCTGCAGGATATCTACAGCACGCGGTGCTGAACCAGAGCCAGGAAGATTATGAAGGACCTCAGCCATCCCAACAATGGACTCTTTTCTTTGTTACGTTTAGGGAAACACCCAGGATCTAAAAGCTGGTCTACTCTCTCCATCATCACACTTTTCAGCAAACATTTTTCTTTTCATACTACACATCAACCACCTTATGTGATTACTGTTTACTGTACATAAGCATACTTTGTATCCATAAGCATACCTTGTATATACACTTTTTTTTCATATATACTGTATATCTTTATATATTTTAGATTTTACATAGTTTATACTCTTTATTTATCTGCCTTCTTTTTCTTTGTTATATTTTCCCCCCCATCCTATTCCCTCATGCCAGACAGTCTTATAAAGCATTTCACTGCATGTCATACTCTGTATGTATGTGTCAAATAAAATTTGATTTGATTTGATTTGATTTGATTTGAAATAAGATTATCCACCTTTGTCTCTGAAATAAATAGATTTGCCTTGGCTGTGTTTAAGCAGCAACAGCAGGAATAGGAAAACAACTAATGACATACTTTAGCATTGCACTTGATAAGGTGAAGGAGGGCATGCATAATATAGTAAATATAATAATATAATAATTATATGTTTATTACCATGTTATCTAGCTGCAGCAGCAGCAATACTCTGGCTAGTTGATCAAGTAGAATTGAATAAGAACTGACTATAGTGTGATACTTTCTGCACCAGAGCTAACAATTGAAAGATGTGACATGATAAACCCAGTAGATAGAGTAGTACTTCAGTACTTCAGTACAGAAGACACACTCGGAAGAATCTAAAACATTTTTAAAAGCAAGAATGTATTTGGAGATGCAGAAATTATTTTTTTTAACCCTAACCCTAACCCTAACCCTTATGTTATCGTTAAAGTAAAGGACATAGAGCAGGTCATGCAGATATTAAGTATGAAGTTAACTCAGATTAATTTAAAACACACATATTTAATGCCTGAAGATGTTCAGCCAACAACATAAGATCTGATATTGTTAAAGAAATTTATTAGCCATTTTGTCACAAAATAGAGTGTTCCATAATAACAAAAGGGAATGTGATAGCTGATAAGTTGTACTAGAGTTTACCAGACTACTGTCAGGGAGCTACCTGTTCCTTCTCCTGTGCGGGCCATGCCCGCTCGAAGCTCATCTTCAGCATAATAGACACACACACCTGAGCCTCGTTAAGCACTCATCACCAAACCCATATAAACCCCTCACCTCCACTTACACCTTGTCAGTTATTGTTCTATGGTTTTGCTGCTCGTCACACGCATACCCGTGGACTGTTCAGTACCGCGCTTCTTCCCAAGCGCACCGTGGATCTTTAGACCGACTACCTGTTTGTTTTGTTTGTGCACCGTGGACCGCGCTGCCTCTGCGCCCCACTGGATTTATTCACCTTTTTGGCGAGTTGTGTTTGGATTTGCCCTGTGTTTCAAATAAACTCTCTTTTGCGTTCACATCGGCTTTCGCCTCAGTGTCCTCGCATAACAGAATAACTGACCGAAGAAACAGTAGGAGTGATTCTCCGGCTCTTACCTGCGATGGATACCGGACCCAGCAGCTCCTCCGATCCGGTTCGGGATCTCGTCGCCGCGCTGCAAGCCGCCTTTCCATCCGCCGCGGCTCGACCAAACCCCCCCGCGATTACCGGCAGTCCCATGGCGCTCCCGGGAGCGTTTTCGGGAGAAGCTTCGGAATGCCGCAGCTTCCTGCTCCAGGTAAACCTCTATATAGAGATGCAGCCGCAGCATTTTCCATCTGAATGGTCCAAGGTAGCGTTCCTCATCTCACTCCTCTCCGGGAGAGCGCTAGCTTGCTAAGCTGCCCAAGGGCCGTGTTTATCCCCTGTCCGCTCCTGAACACCGAGCTATGGAGGAGTACGTCCAACAGGCGCTCCAGCAGGGATTTATCACCCAATCCTCCTCTCCGGCGGCCTCAAGCTTTTTTTTTGTGGGGAAGAAGGACAGTGGTCTTCGACCATGCATTGACTACCGGCAGCTAAACGCCCAAATCGCTCCTCTCCCTTACCCCCTCCCTCTCGTACCCTCAGCTCTGGAGGACCTAAGGGAGGCGAGGGTTTTTTCCAAATTCCTCCGAAACACATACAACTTGGTACGCATCAAAAGGGGAGACGAGTGGAAGACCGCCTTCATTACACCCTCAGGGCACTACAAGTACTGGGTCATGCCGTACGGCCTCTCCATCGCTCTGGCCGTATTCCAGGGGTTCATGAACGAGGTGCTCCGGCCCTACCTCCAGAAGTGTGTCATGGTCTACATCGATGACATCCTGATCTATTCATGAAACCTGGAGGAGCACCATCGTCACGTGCGCGACATCCTAGGGGCACTTCGTTCCCACCAGCTCTATCTGAACCTCTTGAAGTGCGAGTTCCACCTGGAGAAGATACCGTTCCTAGGCTACGTGATCAGTGCACAGGGGATACAGATGGACGAAGGCAAGGTGAGGGCTGTGAGGAACTGGCCCATTCCGGGTCGATTAAAGAGCTCCAGCGGTTCCTGGGCTTCGCTAATTTCTATCGCCGGTTCATCCAGGGCTACAGCCAGATCACTGCACCCCTCACGACCCTCCTCAGGGGTAAAGCACAAACCCTGAAATGGACCCCAGAGGCTCAGGAGGCCTTTGACGAGCTCCGCCAGCGCTTCTGCCTCGCCCCTGTGTTGCGTCATCCTAATCCCCGGAGACCATTTGTGGTCGAGGTCGATGCCTCCTGCTCTCTCCCAGCTATCAGGCACCCCGCCACAGCTACACCCCTGTGCTTACTTCTCGCACAAGCTCTCAGCTGCTGAACAGAATTACGACATCGGCAACCATGAGCTTTTGGCCATAAAGATGGCCCTGGACGAATGGAGGCACAGGCTGAAGGGCACCGAGCACCCATTTACCGTGATCACCGACCACAAGAACCTCCAGTACCTACGGGAGGCCCGGAGGCTCAACCCCAGGCAGGTTAGCTGGGCCCTCTTCTTCACCCGGTTCCGGTTTCACGTCACCTACCAAGCCGGGGCGCTCAATGGAAAGGCCGATGCCCTCTCCCGGGTGTTTGGGCCTGAGGAACCCAGCAAACCTTCCTCCCGCACTCATCGTGGGGCCCATCGTTTGGGACGTGGACAGTGAGATCCGCTCGGCTTCTCTCCAGGAACCGGGCCCCGAGGGGTGTCCCGAGGGACATGTCTTTGTCCCCACCTTCTGCCAACGAGGGCTCATGCAGTCGGTGCACGAGGGACCGGGCACGGGCCACCCAGGGGAGAAGAGGACGGTTCAGCTCATTCAGGCACGTTACTGGTGGCCAAGGATGACAGAGGAGGTTACCCAGTTCGTCCAGGAGTGTCCCACCTGCGCCATGTCCAAGATGCCACGCCACCTACCCGTAGGCAAGCTGGTGCCGCTCCCCGTCCCGCAGCGCCCCTGGTCCCACCTGAGAATCGACTTCGTGACCGACCTGCCACGGTCAGGGGGACACACGTGCGTCCTGGTAGCGGTGGACCGCTTCTCCAAAGCCTGCCGTTTTGTTCCCCTCAAGGGCCTGCCAACCGCCTTCGAAACAGCCGAGGCCCTGTTCCACCACGTTTTCAGGAACTTCGGTCTCCCGGAGGAGATAGTCTCGGACCGTGGGCCCCAGTTCACGTCTCGGGTTTGGAAGGCCTTCTTCCAGCTCCTGAGGGTTTCGGTGAACCTAATGTCTGGTTACCACCCACAGTCAAACGGCCAGGCGGAACGAAAAATCCAGGAGCTGAGCAGGTACCTGAGGACGTACTGCAGCCAAGACCATGAGGACTGGGCTCGTTTCCTGCCCTGGGCAGAGTACGACCAGAACTCGCTCCGCCAGGATTCCACAGGCCTCACCCCTTTCCAATGCATGCTGAGGTTCCAGCCGCCCCTGTTCCCGTGGTCGGACGAGCCCAGCAACTTGCCCTCGGTGGATGCCTGGTTCCGGGAGAGCAACCGGGTTTGGGAGTCAGCACACACCCAGTTGCGTCGGGCCCTCCGCAGCACTCGCAGGCACGCTGACGCCAGGCGTCTGGAGGCTCCTCGTTTCCACCCTGGGGATTTGGTGTGGCTGTCGACAAGAGACCTGTGGCTGAAGCTGCCGTGCCGTAAGCTGAGCCCCCGGTACATCGGGCCCTTCCGGGTTTCCAGGCAGATCAGCAAAGTGTCCTACCGGCTGGAGCTACCACCCAGGTACCGCATTCACCCTACCTTCCATGTGTCCCTGCTAAAACTGTGTGTCTCGCCTTCCTCTCGTCCTCCAGGTGACCCCACGGCATCCGTCCAGCCAGAGGTTGTAGCTCAGCCGGACGTCTACGCGGTGCGGGAGGTCCTAGATTCCAGACGGGTCGTCTTGAGTACCTCGTGGATTGGGAGGGGTACGGTCCAGAGGAGCAGTCTTGGGTGGCCCGACGGGACGTGCTGGACCCGGCGCTGCTGGCGGAGTTCCACGCTGCTCACCCACGCCGCCCGGCGCCCCGGGGTAGAGGTCGTCCTCGTCGCAGGGTCAGGGCATCCAGTGCCGCCCCTGGGGAGGGTGGTGTCAGGGAGCTACCTGTTCCTTCTCCAGTGCGGGCCACGCCCACCTTGTCAGTTATTGTTCTATGGTTTTGCTACTCGTCACACGCGTACCCGTGGACTGTTCAGTACCGCGCTTCTTCCCAAGTGCACCGTGGATCTTTACACCGACTACCTGTTTGTTTTGTTTGTGCACCATGGACCACGCTGCCTCTGCGCCCCACCGGATTTATTCACCTTTTTGGCGAGTTGTGTTTGGATTTGCCCTGTGTGTCAAATAAACTCTCTTTTGCATTCACATCGGCTTTCGCCTCAGTGTCCTCGCATAACAACTACACACAGTAGTACTGCAGATGAGTAGAAACTAGAATCGTCCGACAGGTAATGTCTGAGACTTATGTGTAAGTACATAAATGTGTTCAATTGGAAAGACTAGAAAGAAGTTGCATTCATTTAATAATATATAATATTTAAATTCAAATTTTGATATTATTTGATTACTTTAATATGTACAGTTCTGTTTTTGTTGTTAGATCTCCTTCTCCCCTACCCCCATGTTGTCTTGGGTTAGGGTTAGGGGTGCAGGTGATGGCTTGACCATCCTAACTTTTCAAGCTACATCTGGCTACCTAAGGCACCCTGTAAGGCCACCCAGCCTAAAACAGTCGTAATATCAGGGTCAGCATGCTGCATAGCTCTAATGTCCGATACAGAGTATGACAAAGTATTAATATGAGACCCACTGTCAGAATTACTTAGTGAGTCCCCAGCAGCTTCATCACCAGTAGAATTAGTGACATCAGAGGAACATGGAATGTCAGTGTCCGAGCAGAACTCACCACGTTCACTTCCATTACTCCATTAACACTTGGCTCTGCCTCGCTTGGGATGGATGATCAGGGCGGCAAGAAAGCATATCGGCGTTCCCATGACGTTGTCCATCTTTGTGTACAATGACCCAATTCAAAGCGTCAAGCTCCAGGATCCATCTTCCTCTTCTGCCTGTTGGATCACCATCAATGGACATACGCCGAAGCGCTTAGAGCGGATGATGATCTGTGATAATGGTAAATGAAGTAAGACCAATGTAATGCTTAAACACCCGTACTGCCCACACAACAGCCCACAACTCACAATCAAAGGTGGACCTATGCCTCTGCGTGGAATTCAATGTTCGGCTGGCATATGCAACCACATGTTCAATTCCATCTCTGTCCTGGGCACGAACGTCTCTAGGTTACATATGTAACCCTACTTCCCTGAGGGAATGAGACGCTGTGTCGAAACGCTTTGGGAATGCCACTGCGTTATCCACTCTCTGAACCACGTGTGAAATCTGGCCAATAGGCAAGATGTGACATCATAGACAGGCGACGTCGCGTAAACCAGGAAGCTACAAGATGGCTGTGCGGTGGTAGTGACATTAGCTTCTGCAAAGACAGAAGGTAAGCGCCGCAAGGATGCATGGAGTGTGGCACGGAGACGCAGCATCTCGTTCCCTCTGGGAACTAGGGTTACATACGTAACCTAGAGACGTTTCCCATTTGGGAACTTCGAGCTGCGTTGAAACGCTTTGGGAACGAGTGTCTGATCATGCCACACTGACCAGACCCTGTCTAGTGTGTGAGGGCCTCGGCACCTGCACGTAGGACAGAGGAGCCCGGAGTGGCTCCCAGGTCGAGGCCATAAACACAACAAGGTCAGCGTCGCAAGGTCTCGGAGTAATACACCGGGTGGAGTGAGCCCTGACCCCGAGCAGAGCGGGGAGGCCAGAGGACTCGTAAGCCGCCACAATAACATCCACTACCCACCTGCTTAACGTCTGCTTATCGGCTGGAAAACCATTCCTATTAGGGCCATAGCAGGCGAACAGCTGCTCCGACTTCCCCATGGACTTGTCCTGTGGAGGTCAGTGTCCAGTGCTCTCACACTGGACACAGTCGGACACATGAACGGAGGAGGGCAGAAAGCCTGTAACATGACAGATCGCGTAGGCACCTGGGCGTATGTACCCAGGTTTCGTGTATATAAACACTCTGGTCATGCAAATTCCAGGTGGGATGGAGCCACGGACAGAGCCTGCAGGTCCCCGATCCACTTCAGGGAGGAAATCGCCAAGAGGAAGGCGGTCCTAATCGACAGGTACCACCTCGGCCAAGGGCTAGAAGGGGGGCTCAGACAGAGCCGCCAGCACAACTGCCAAGTCCAGACATGCTCTGGGTCGCATCCCGGGCCTCAGCCTCCGGGTGCCACATAGGAAATGTGTCACCAAAGGGTGCCTACCCAGTGACTGCCCTGCAGGCGGGGTGATATATGCCACGATGGCGGACACATAAACCATCAGAGTTGAATTCAATTCAATTCAATTCATTTTTATTTGTATAGCGCTTTTAACAATGAACATTGTCTCAAAGCAGCTTTACACAGGTAATGTGGTGATTAAACGTAAATATGTTCTTTGTAAGTATGTTTGTCCCTGATGAGCAACTGTGGCAAGGAAAAACTCCCCGAGATGGCATATGTAAGAAACCTTGAGAGGAACCAGACTCAAGAGGAAACCCATCCTCATCTGGGTTGCACCAAATGTCCATTTGAAGCAGATATACAATGTTGCGGGTTACAGTGATGACGATCAGAAGCAAACTGCACTCCCGAGTCAGTGCAGCAGACCGCCGACACCAACTACAGTCCAATCCATCCTCAAAGCACCCGTTCTACTCCGGAATTACATGGAACCACCCAAGGTGTTGATGAGACCGTCCCAAGCTGCACAGAAGTGTGAAGATCCACAGAGGAGAGGGGCAGGAACAGTGGTCACTGGAGCCTCAGGAGCATGTTTAACTCGACCGAGAGAGAGAGAGAGAGAGAGAGAGAGAGAGAGAGAGAGAGAGAGAGAGGGTGACGGGAAGAGAAGGATATGGATTATTAAGTGTCCCTATTGGTGTATGAAAGTTAATGTCACTGTGCAGTTTGGACTCGCAAGACTCGCTATGGCAGCATAACTAAAAGGGAGAACCAGAAGGTAACACAGACATGAGGGATCTCTGGGATAAGAGACGACCCACCACACCACCGTCAACAAACCCGAGTGAACATGTGAATGTGAGGGGACGACAGCATACAAATATACCAGTTCACCAAACACTCTATATCCATGTTCCTCCAGATCTGAGCCTTTACCTAAGAAAAACCTATTGATAAAAGGCTTGACTAAATAAATAAGTTTTCAACCTCGACATGAACACTGAGACTGTGTCCGAGTCCCGAACACTGGTTGGAAGGCTGTTCCATAACTGTGGGGCTTTATAAGAGAAAGATCTGCCCCCTGCTGTAGTCTTCATTATTTGAGGAACCAACAGATAGCCAGCACCTTTTGATCTAAGTAGGCGTGGAGGATCATACTGGTACAGAAGTTCACTCAGATACTGCGGTGCGAGAGCGTTAAGTGCTTTATACGTCAGTAGTAATATTTTATAATCAATGCGAGATTTGATTGGGAGTCAGTGTAGACTGATTAAAACAGGGGTGATGTGGTCATATTTCCTAGATCTAGTGAGGACCCTTGCTGCTGCATTCTGGACTAACTGAAGTTTATTTCTGCACTTACTCGCACACCCAGACAGTAAAGCGTTACAGTAGTCTAATCTAGAAGTAACAAAAACATGAACTAGTTTTTCTTCATCCTGTAACGACATCATATTTCTGATTTTATCAATATTTCTAAGGTGAAAGAAGGAGATCCTGGTGATATTATTCACGTGAGACTCAAAGGAAAGACTCGGGTATTTATTCCTCTCTAAATGTTCTGCTTGATGTTGAACTGATGCTGATCTGTATGTTGGTGATCAGTAGATGCACCGAGCGCCGATCAGAACACGTGTAAAACAGAGCGTGCGCTCGATCCTGATTGGTGACTCGCTGTGTGTTTCACCAGTTACGTTTTTATTCTCATTAATAAAAAGGACTGATTTCATTAAATGTAGTAAAAAGTAAATATTTGATTTTGAAATGTAGAAGTTACAGTAAAAATCTCCCCAAAACGAAACACTTCAGTAAAGAACAGATACACAAAAAAAGGCGACTACAGAAATAAATTACATTGATTTTGGTTCAGGGGGATATTTTATGGAGACGCTGCTCCTAAAGAACAAACATCAAACACTGATTTTTATTTCTGCTGTTTATTAGTGTGACTTTCTATAAATCATGACAATGAGGAGTGTGTGTGTGTGTGTGTGTGTGTGTGTGTGTGTGTGTGTGTGTGTGTGTGTGTGTGTGTGTGTGAGTGTGTGTGTGTGTGTGTGTGTGTGTGTGAGTGAGTGTGTGTGTGTGTGTGTGTGTGTGTGTGTGTGTGTGTGTGTGTGTGTGTGTGTGTGTGTGTGTGTGTGTGTGTGTGTGTGTGTGTGTGTGTGTGTGTGTGTGTGTGTGTGTGTGTGTGTGTGTGTGTGTGTGTGTGTGTGTGTGTGTGTGTGTGTGTGTGTGTGTGTGTGTGTGTGTGTGTGTGTGTGTGTGTGTGTGTGTGTGTGTGTGTGTGTGTGTGTGTGTGTGTGTGTGTGTGTGTGTGTGTGCTTACAGGTGGGAGAAGGCTGGTAAAATCAGTGGGAGAAGGCAGGGCTGCTTGGTGGTCACACTGGTCTACAGTAAGGAAGTAAATGAGCAGCATCCATTACTGAAAACCTCAACAATGATGGAACAGTAATAAATGGACATCTGGTGTTGAGGACGAGTTCCTACTGAGTCTCAGGAGTTTTCTTTCATCACAGTCACCACTGACTCGAACGATTCATTATTACAACAATCTTATTATTATTACTACAGCACTTATTTCATAAAAATGTGATAGATTTCATACAGAAAGCTGTTCTAAGGTTTTCCAAATCTTTATACAGCACTGTTTTTATTGCCACTTGGATGTTTTCCATCTTTTCTGAAGTTAAGTGCAGTTATTATTACTATCGGATTGATTGCATGGAAAAGCGAGATTCTTGAAATACTGTTACAACTTTCAGTGGATAAACATCAGGTGAGTAACTGATAGAATTTCTATTTTATGTTCTTTACATCATAACACAAAATCAGGAACATAAATCACCTTTCTTTTTTAAATCTGGGTGATTATCTGACTGCATCTTGCTCTCTCCTCTTTTTCAAGTCTTTCTTTCACCGTTTGACATCCTGATTCTCTCTGCACCATTCCTTAAAATCAGAAACTTGCAGGTCATCAATCCTCCTGTTTGAAGAATCAAATATTCTTCAGTGCTGTTGTTCGTAGCTCTGAGTGGCATGGTTTTGTCAACAAGGCCTATTAGGCGCAAAGATTTCCTGAAGCCAAAAACCTCCACAAAATACAATTAAGAATCCTTCTTCACTCTTTAGCACCTCATCATCATTATCATCATCATCATCATCATCATCATCATCGACATGTTAAACAGATGTTTCTTCACTAGTCATGTTTTTCTCTTGGTCAGTAGTTTTGTTAGATTGTCCGTCTATTGGTCTGTTTATACAGGGATTTTTTTCTAGTTTGTCTTTTTGCTCTTTTCACCAGAGCATCTGAAGTAAAGTCAGTCCTATTAAATCGTTCTGTCTGACCATTTCCTTCAGAGATCATACAGTGTGATCCAGTTCATCCCAGAGCAGTTTAATCGGAGTAGAGTGCAGTGACTGGGCAGGTGGTTCCATGACATTCATTGTGTATATGAAATAAATGTTATTGAATAAATAAAATGGGCTGCACTGGAACTGCACAGTCACTTTATACTTAAGTTGAGGTGTCTAGCATGGGGTTTCCTCAGTCTTGACAAGTGAGATGGGTTTTAGTTGTCGTTCCTCTTTACAGCGAACTAAAAAAGCACAGTAGGACAAAAGGTAACGTTCATCTACCACTATAAGTTCCTCAACAACACTGTGTGATTCTGTCACAATGGAAGACTGGAAACATTTATGGAATGTGGGGACATGGACCATGTTTCTTGTACTGCCATTATTATTTTCATGTTTTCTTCACACGTCTCTTCTTCTCTGTAACTAGCCCTGGTTTGAACTGTCTGGTTGAAGTTCAGGTTGTCAGGTGCACAGTCATGCTCTGTCAAATAATATGCTGGAAAAATGCCGAATGTTTGCTCTTTCTATACACTGCAAAGATCTCCTGATCTTCCCACACTGAACGGTTGTTGAGAATTACACTAAATAAATAAACCATCATTAAATATCCATTAATTAGCATTCAGAGATCAGAGAAAATCCACCTCGTCTTATCAACACCCCAACAAGCATATTATCATCTAATAACATTTCCTCATTGTCCTGCTAGTAGAACTTTCTCATTTTATCAAATGAGATTGGGCCAAAGTATACTCTGGACATTGAATATCAATGTTCTCTATCTCACAACGGTCTCTGTGAGGTGAGAGCACCTCAGCTGAAAGACTATTTGTGTATCACCCAAAGGGTTTCCATTTGAGGTTGGAAGATCAAACCCAAGACTTGACTGTGCACACCTTCTATCCTTCAGCTTTGAGAATCCCAACCACACCAGAATTGTTGTGGAAATTCACCGCTGATTCACACATTCTCCATGAGACTCGTTAATGATGGTAAGTGTGGTTTAAGAAAAAAAAACAAGCAAAAAGCCTGAGCTGAAAACTGAACTCTTCTCATGTAATCCATATAGCAATATATTAGATTATGAAAACTATATTAATAAAATATTATAAAAAATCCAATTCGAAAGGTTTAACACAAAGATCAAACCTTGAGGTATTTTGCTATATAGTGAAAAGGAATTTCCTGTCTTATAGATTAAACATCTAACAGAATACAGTGTCACAGGCCAAGATGATAAAATCTGATTGATTGTATTACCACAGCAACCAATCAGAGTAAGGGGTGTTCCTTTTCTGTTGATGAAAACTCTATAAAATGGGATGCTGCTCAAACATATGACAGCAACCATCACCAGAACATCTTCACATCACATCTCGACTGCATCATCAGGCAGGTGGGTAAATCTATTTCTATATAATCACCAACCTGGGGTGTATTTCCTACCTGAAGTTTTAATAAAGTGTGGAATGTGATTTTGGAAAGAAAAGCCATTAAGTAGTAGCACATTTTCTCCAAATAAGAAACAGAAATAATGGAGACGTTCGAGATGTGAGGTTTTTCTGTAACTTTCCTTTTCAGAACCATGAGCAGGAACTTCTTGTCCATGAACAGTGAGCTCAGGAAGGGAGACTTTCTGTTATCCAACAATGGAGAGTATAAAGCAGTGTTTCAGGTGAGAAAATCCCCCTGAAGTCTCCTGAGAGTTTGTTTAGGTTGTTAATTTTGTTTGACGCCATTTACGTTCTAATTTTCGAGTGGTCTGTTTTAAGGTGCGCGTATGATCATTATACCACTGTGCTCATTTTTTCTCCCTGATCATTTTGGTCTTAAGGGGAGCTACATCATCTAGAGTGTAACGTAACGTTGTTTCTAGATGTTCAGTGGCCCAGTTGAGCTCTGTGGGGTCTGATGGAGATCTATCTAATATCGTAATTTCGGGAAGATTATTAATAAAACGCGGTGCTGTAGCTGACGTGAAAGTACGCTTAACACGGTAACGTGGTGAGGTAGAAATGCAATGACTTAGGCAAATTTTAAAAGAGTTTAGATAATGGTCTGAAATAGCTTCAGACTGTGGAATTATGACTAAGTTTTTTATGTTTAATCCAAATGTTAACAACAAATCGAGTGTGTCCACCACTATGAGTGGGTCCTATAACATTCTGATTAATTCCAACTGAATCTAGAATGGACACAACTGCTGCTCTTAAGGAGTCTTCCTGATTATCAAAATGAATATTAAAGTCACCAACAATTAATGCTTTGTCTAAAGAAGTAGCTAAATTTGTAATGAAATCTGCAAATTCTATCAGAAAATCAGAGTAGGGCCCTGGGGGTCTATAAATAATAATTAGTGGAATTAACTGACTTGACCCGCTTTCGGACACTGAATATTTTATGTTGGTGTAAAGAACTTCAAATGTTTTACATTTGTGTTTAGTCTTTTGTGTGACGTTCAGATTATTATTATAAATAGCTGCTACTCCACCTCCTATACCCAGGAGGACTCGCCTCATTTAATGCTACATATTCATTCGATTTAATCCATGTTTCTGTCAAACACATTATATTAAACTCCTGGTCGGTAATAATTTCGTTTATAGTCAGTGCTTTTGGCGTGAGAGATCTAATATTCAACAATCCTATTTTTAGATCAGAGGTGCTGGCTGTGCGTTCAGTCCTATTTAATTTAATGTTAATCAGGTTACTTAAACAGACTTTCTGATAATTCCTATATTTTAGTTTTGCTCGGGGGACAGACACAGTCTCAATATGGTGGATCCTGAGTGACGACTTTGTGCAGCTAGCAGACGGTCGGTTTAGCCTGTCTGTCTGCTCCCTGGCCTTGGCTCTAGACAGTCACTTGTTAACTTGTTAGTGCTGTTCTGAGACTATGACCTATACTACAAGAAATGAGAGCAGCAGGGGTTAACCCTGTGGCAAACTGTTCCTGTAAAAACTCCAGAACTGAACCAACCGGGCAGTCAACTGGTCCAAGTCAGGTGCTCTCACCTTGACGTGAACAGTCACCACTGTAGCTGCACTGGTTCAATTAATAATGCCCACGCATCGTACTGATGTTGTTTGAGTTTATTCACACACTCTCTCTCTCACTCGCTCTCTCTTCAAACACCATGAAAACTATAAAAAATATAAACATATAACATTCAAATACACATCTCACAATCACAATAAACATCCACAAACATAATCCATTTATAATTAGTCCCAATCACGACATTACTATACACAATACTTATATACAACTTATATATATAATACTTAACACATTCTACATAACAGCACATGAACAACATCGTAATATTAGACACAATATTAACATTTACCGTGTGCGCCTTTAAACCACATGCAGATAAATGGTAGTTATTTGTGCAAGCCGTTCATATCAGCATGTTCACGTGTCCATGTCTTTGCTACGCTCTGACCCATAATTCCCTATTCCCGCGCACAACACTGGCATCACGTGTACATCACATCGTTTAAAGAAACATGCACATACACATTCTCTGAACATTACGTTTCATTTTTAACCTTCTGTTTAAATTTCCATGAAATGAAATGAACTTGAAATAACAACAAAAAACAGTTAAACTGTCTTGCAGACATTTACAACCACCGTGCAGCGTACAACCTCCTCATGGAGGAAGCTGTGGAGAGGAGAAGGGTCTCTACTACCTTGGTAGTAAACGTCTTGCCACAGCCACAGCTTCCACAACTACGGGCGGGGGTGAACCAGGGTTCTGCCCACCTACAAGAGAAGATCCCTTCTGGGCAGAATTTCCCATGGAGTGCCCTCGAGTAAGGATACCAGGTCCACAAACCATGGTTTGCCCAGCCATCGAGGTGCTACCAGGAGGAGACGGAATTCTTCCCAGCGAACTCTCTCCAGAATTCCAGAGAGCAGCGCGATCAGGGGAAAGGCATACAGGCATAGCCTCGGCCACGACTGTACCATGGCATCCAGCCCTAACGGGGCTGGGTGAGAGAAAGAGAACCAGAGGGGACAGTGCGAAGTCTCCTGAGTCGCAAAAAGATCCACCTGGGCTCTGTCGAACCTCCGCCATACCTGCTCCCGGTGATGCTCGGACATCCAACCGTCCCGATATGTAAACAGCTCTTAATGAGAGGAGTTTGCCCTGGGACCACAAGATGACCTCTAATGCCAGTTTGTACAAGGGGCGAGACCGGAGGCCCCCTGGTGGTTGATGTACAAGACCACCACAGTATTGTCCGTGTGGACCAATACATGGTGGTCCCTTTGGTCTGGTAGGAAGTGTTTCAACCCCAAAAACACTGCCAACATCTCCAGGCAACTTATGTGCCACTCATGACTGCTCCCCACCCCATGAGGGAAGCGACCGTTATTAGTGTTATGCGATGACAAGAAGTCTCTAAAACGGGGCCTCAGGACAGAAACGTTGGGTACTTTCATACATCCAAGGCTCAAAGGGCATGCCGCGAGACCTTGATGGTACAATACGGATACCCTCTGGGGGAGAGCCCTCTGCACCGGAGCCACCGCTGGAGGGGCCTCATGTGGAGGAGGCCTAGTGGAATTACACTGGACGCTGCCACCATGAGACCCAGCAGCCCCTGGAACTGCTTTACAGTGAGTGGCTGGCCTGCTCTTATCCTCCTGACTACGGTAAGGATGACTTCGATCTAGGTGGAAGACAACCTTGCCCGCAACCTGGCCGAGTCCCACACCATGCCCAGAAAAGTGGTTCTCTGTATTGGAGAAAGCACACTCTTCCCGGCATTCAGTCTGAACCCCAGTCCCTCCATGCAGGTGAGAATGACATCCCGATGCCAAACTGCCTGATGCTCTGAATGAGCCAAAATCAACCAATCGTCGATATAATTCAAAATGCGGATGCCCTGGAGCCGCAGTGGGGTCAGTGCTGCATTCACACACTTCGTGAAGGTACAGGGTGGTAATGCTAGGCCGAACGGGAGGACCAATATTGGTAAGCTTCGCCCCGAAAGCAACCTCAGGAACCTCCTGTGTGCGAGAAGGATGGCCACGTGGGAGCATCTTTCTGTTAGATATAACGTGACAAACCAGTCCTTGGACTTGACGTGAGACACGACCACTTTGTGAGTATCCTGAACCCAAGCCTCATAAGGGAGCAGTTGAAGGAGTGGAGATCTAGAATGGGATGCAACCCACCATCCTTCTTCGGAACAACAAAGTACGGGCTGTAGTAGCCTGACTCTCTGAATGAGGGAGAGGGAACCACCTTGATGGCCCACTTCCTCATGTTCCAGGACCAGAGCCTGCTCGGATCCCACCAGGACGGGACACATCACGTTGAACCGGGGAGGAGAAGATGCAAACTGATCACGTAGCCCTTCTCTACAGTACACAGGACTCACCGAGAGACTCCTGGCAGCCCTGCAGACTGACAGAAAGTTCCACAGGGGAACCAGACCAGGAGGCCAACAGACTGGCCTCCTGGTGGTGCCGGGGAGGGACGGGCACAGTAGCATGAGGTGTATACGCCCTCCATGATGTAAGCCATCAGGTTGGCCAGCCCCTCCTTGGGCTCAGAGAGTTGCCAGGGGCCCCTAGGACCTCCCCGAGGGAATCAGGTGGCAACGCTCTCTTTCCGGGCCAACGCGGTGCCCAGATGTACCAGGCCGAGGCTGCCGCCAAGCAGCCCCACTGGAGCGGCGAGGAAGTACCACTGAATGCCGCCGCCATAGGCAAACCTAAGCCTTCATTAATGCAACAGAGAGATAGCTAGCTAGCATCTCTTCCACACGCTGCATCATCCTGTAGCCGCACTACTTAGCCCCAACTACATTTGTGCACGGCGAGAACACTGGGAAAAGTACACACCGCACACGGGTCTCCCAGGACCCAGACACCTAGGTGTGCAGGCCGGAAAGGGCGCTGAGGCCATGACTCGCGCAGGAAACGCTGATCCAGCTCACTCGGTGCGTGCTGCTTCTTCTTCTCGACCGGCCGAGCTAAATCCAGCCTGGACACGGCCCGTGTCATGACCATGAGTCGCTCCTCGTACAGCACAGGCTGTGAGGAGTCCACTGGCTCACTAGCATCCATCATCTCATCCTCTTTAGAGAGAGAGAGACATGTACACCGCGCCACTCGCACGGGGAAAAGAAGCAGCCGCCAGATTATTTTTTTCCGAAGAGCAGGCGCTCGACCCGGCAGGGGAGGCTGGAGAGGACTCATCCGACTCCACGCCTTCTGCCAGATCGGCTGCTCTCCGCTCTCGAATTTCTCCCACCTCGGAGGAAGAAATACGGAGCACCACGTTACATGCACCGGGCGAAGGAACCGACGAAGGAGCGCTCTCCCCGGGGAACGGGAGCTTGGCCTAGGGGTTACAACTATCCTTAATATCAGGCCAGCCACCTGTTTCTCTATCTCAACACGTTTTCCAGGAGCTGTACGGTATGCATGCTGCTTAATAGGAGCATGCTCACCTATTCTGATGTGATGTTTTACAAGTTTACATTAACTGCCATTCCGTCTGGACAAGCTGAAGATGTCGTTGTACTCCAACATTAATGACGAAAGTGCAGTTTTCTCAGACTCAGAAATAGGTGACCCATCTAGTGCCACAGGAGGCATATCACTAGGAAAGACATCTCAGTCATCAACTGGGTAAAACTCACCCAGGTGCATGTCTTGTTTTAAGAAAAAATGTCCTGCCTGGTAAGATTTAAGATCTGAGCTCTAGTAAGTCCATTGTGAACTGTGCCTACCGTGTGAGCAACAACTAAGCTAGAATAATCTGCTAGAATGGGTTCCAGATATCCAGCAAAGTCACTCTTTAAGTGAGCTGCATTAGGCTAACACTTTAACGGGCACAACAGACTCACTGAGTGGAGGTAAGTTCATAGCAGTGGGCAGCGAAACATTGCAGCACACTATCACAAACAATAATCACACACACGTATGTATGATTTCCTAAAGCAGTGATATGCAAGTTGTCCATTTCTGTCCCACATCACAAGACCTGGACCTGTGTGTGTGTGTGTGTGTGTGTGTGTGTGTGTGTGTGTGTGTGTGTGTGTTATGTCTGAAACTCTACTGCTCTGTATGGAGTTTTGAGATCTCAGGGAGTGTGACGGATTGTAGCGTGTTAGAAGACTGGAGAGATATATGGAGATAAACCATTTAGTGTTTTGTAAGTAAGAAGCAGTAGTTTGTAGTGGATTTGAACCTTAACAGGTAGCCAGTGTAGGGACGAGAAGATTGGGGTTATATGGTGATATTTTCTCGACCTTGTGAGAACTCTGACTGCTGCATTCTGGACAAACTGTAGCTTGTTTATTAAATGATGCAGGACATCCACCTAGTAATCCATTACAATAGTCTATTCTGGAGGTCATGAACGCATGGACGAGCTTCTCTGTGTCAGATATAGACAACATGATTCTTAGCTTAGATATATTTCTAAGGTGGAATTTTTTGTATTATGGTTGATATGATTTTTTGAAAGACAAGTTGCTCTAAAATAACTCCCAGGTCTTTTACTGTTAGACTAGTAGTTACAGAACATCCGTCTAAATTCAGGTTGAAATTATGGCGTTTCCGTATACTGGCTTTTGGGCCGATAAGCAAAATCTCTGTCTTATCAGAATTTAATAACAAAAAGTTATGTCATTAAATCTTTTAATTCTTTAACACACTCGGTTTAGATGAGATATATAGCTGGGTATCATCAGCATTACAGTGGAAGCTAATCCCATGCCTTCTAATAACATTTCCCAAGGGAAGCATGTATATTGCAAAAAGCAGGGATCCTAGAACTGAACCTTGTGGCATACCATAATTTACTAGCATTAGCCTGGATAGCTCACCATTTAAGTCTACAGAATGGTAACAATCAAACAGGTAGGATTTAAACCAGCTTAATACCTGTCCCTGAATGGCCATATAATTTTGTAAGCGATCCAGGAGAAGATCATGATCTATAGTCTCGAATGCAGCACTAAGATCTAGCAGAACTAACAGAGAGATGTAGCCTTGGTCTGAAGCTAAAAACAGGTCATTAGTGTTTTTAACTAGAGCAGTTTCTGTGCTATGAGGGAGCCTAAAACCTGACTAAAACTCTTCAAAAATATTGTTTTTTTGTAAGTAGGAACAGAACTGTGGAACACACTTTTTTTTTTTACCAACTATCTTTTTATATCTCAGAGAACAACCTTAATGGTCCAAACAATTCTTCAAAGTGGCACATTCAACAGCGACGGCTCTTTTGGCTGTCTTTGATAAACTGCATGCTGCTTGATCAGCCAAGCTTACATCTGTACTTATCCTCCTTGACCTTTCAGCAGTATTTCACACTGTCAACCACAAGACCCTTTTGTCTACCCTTATGACCCTCCGAATCTGTGGAGCAACATGGAATTGGTTTTCTTCCTACATGGAAGGTCGATCATACCAGGTAACATGGAGAGGTCCACATCTGTCAACACAGACTCTCCACTGGTGTCCCATAAGGCACAGTACTTGGTTCCCTCCTTTTCTCCCTCTATACCCACTCTATTGGTGAATTCATATCTCACATTGGTTTTCTTACTACTGCTATGCTGATGACACTCAAGTCATCTTCTCCTTCCCTCCCTCAGATACCACAGCTTCCACTCAGTCTGATGGACATATCTTCATGGATAAGTGCTCATCAATTAAAACTTAACCCCAGGAAAACAGAACATTTGGTCATCCCAGGTAAATCTTTTCTAGGTCAGGATCTCAGAATGACTCTTCATAACTCTCTGCTTTCCTCTTCAGCCACTGCTCTCAACCCATTCATCATCTCTTCATATGTTGCTAATGTCAATTTAATTCATGTTTATTTATGTATTTGTATATTTTATAAAAGAACATTGTCTCAAAGCAGCTTTACACAGATAATGTGGTGATAAAAATTAAGATGTTCTTTATAAGTGTAAGTTTGTCCCTGATGAGCAAGCTGAATGTGGATTCAATTTCAATGCATTCTTGTCAATTTCTTCTCTACAACTCTAGTCATTTCGAAACTAGACTACTGCAGCTCTCTGCTGGCAGGTTGACCTCTAACACTATTCATCAACCAAATATGATACCAAAACGCAGCTGCATGACTTGTGTTCAACCTGCCCTAGTTCCTTTTAGGAACTCGAGCTGCATCAAAATGCTTTGGGAACACCCCACGTCGTCGACGCTGTGAATCACGTGTAAAATCCGGCCAATCGGCAAGTCATGGCAACATTGCATAAACCAGGAAGCTACAAAACGGCTGAGCGATGGTAGCGACATTATCTTCTGTTGTTCAGGTAAGCACTTTGTGTGTAAATCTGTGCAGCGATGAGCTTTAAATGCAAGCAAAATTCCGACTGTGTGTTCCTTCTTGTCCCGCTTCATTTGGTGGGGGATACACACAGCCGATGTGTTGTTTGCTTAGCTTAGGAGCATGCTTTGTCAGCTCTCAAGATAGTCAACTGTTAGCATTTGACTAGCAGTTTATTAGCAGTTTATTAGCAGTCGTTCTCGCCTGAATGGAGGAGCTTGGGGTTAAGACTGAACGCAGGGAAGAGTGTGCTTTCTACATTGCAGAGAACCCCCTTCTTGGGCATGGTATGGACACAACCGTGCTGCTGGCAGTATTGTCCCACGTAACGCTAAAGACAGACGCATCCCTCACAGGGTGGGGAGCGGTCATGAGTGGTCAAGAGACGAGCTACATCATTCATGGCATGGCTGTGCTTTTGGCACTCGAATACTTCCACCGAAACCCGAGAGGTCACCACGTGCTAGTTCGTGTGGACAACACATCAACCGCCAGGGGGGTCTCCGATCTCGCCACCTGTACAGGCTGGTGCTCCAGATCCTCCTGTGGTCCCAAGGGAAACTCCTATCACTGAGAGCCGTTCACATCCTGGGCCGGTTAAATTGGAGAGCAGATGCACTTTCAAGGCAAGGGCCGAGGCCCGGGGAATGAAAGTTCCACCCAAGGCTGTGGAGCAGATATGGCAAAGGTATTACAGAGCCCAGGTAGATCTGTTTGCGACTCGAGAGACCTCACACTGTCCCCTCTGGTTCTCTCTCTCGCCCAGCCCCACTGGGGCTGGATGCCATGGTGCAAACATGGCCGAGGCTTAGTCTGTACACCTTCCCGCCCATCATGCTGCTCCCGGGAGTTCTGAAGATAATCAACCAGGATGGAGTACGTCTCTTCCTGGTGGCACCTCGTTGGCCGGGCAGACTGTGGTTTGCGGACCAGCTGTCCCTCCTTGAGGGACCTCCTTGGGAAATTCCTTTCAGGGGAGATCTCCTCTCACAAGCTGGGGGAACCCTGGTTCACCCCCACCCAGATTTGTGGAGGCTATGGCTGTGGCCCCTGAGGGGGCGTAGTTTTTAGCAGCTGGTCTCTCTACTGAGGTAGTTGGGACCATCCTCCATTCCAGAGCTCTCTCCACGAGGAGGTCCTATGCCGCCAGATAGCAAATGTTCTGCACGTGGTGTGAGCACCACCGGTTAGACCCAGTCAACTGCCCGGTTGGGTCGGTCCTAGAGTTCTTGCAGGAGCAGTTTGCTGCAGGGTTGGCCCCGTCCACCTTAAAGGTTTACTTGTCCGCTATTGTGGCTTATTGTACCCCGCCTGACTCTCAGCAGATGGATAGTGGATGCGATTTCCTCTGGTTATGAGTCTTCTGGTCTTCCCACTCCTTTTTTGGAGTCAAGGCTCATTCGACCCGGAGTATGGTGGCATCTATGGCCTGGTCTGTGGGGGTGCCCCTGCTGGACATATGTAACGCTGCAGGTTGGTCCACCCCTTTGACCTTAGTCAGGTTCTACAGCCTCGACATCAGAGCCAGTCCCGGCTCCTCGGTCCTGCACTCTGTCAAGTCAAGTCAAGTTTATTTCTATAGCGCTTTTCACAACAGACATTGTCTCAAAGCAGCTTTACAGAAATCAACAGTCGAGGTGAATGGTGTGCACTTATCCCTGATGAGCAAGCCATGACAACTGTGGCAAGGAAAAACTCCCTTAGATGTTATGAGGAAGAAACCTTGAAAGGAACCAGACTCAAAAGGGGAACCCATCCTCATTTGGGTGACATCGAGCGTTTGATCATAAATCTTTCAACAATACAGAACACTAGAGAGTGAGAACTAACTTGAGTACTGGAGTATAAGATTATAAGTAATGTTCTTTCTACAGTCTTATACAGTCTTTATGGTTATAAAAGTAGGAGCTACTGAGCTCAACATTTGTGATCATCACAGATAAAACATCAGCTTCTCCATGCCAGAGCCTTTAAACACTCCAGGAGGTCCAATGTCAAAACTGTAGAATGTCAAAACACACATGTAGTGGGATCCAATTGGCACTCGTACGTCTCTAGATGGTACGGGATGTTTTCGAGTTCGGCATCTACTTCTTCAAAGGTCCATAATCTTCATGAAGTGGGACGTGACTGGAGCTGACCAAACCTCAGGATGCCTCGGGATAGGGAGAGAAAGAGAAGCAGTGGAGAGAAATTAGCGTAGCTGCTGTTCATGATATTAACAGCACAAGTTGATAATGTGCATGTGATCAGATGTTCTGGAGCACAAGGTTATGATGTGAGACATATGTTATGTGTAGGCTTTGCTAAAAAGATATGTTTTTAATCTGCACTTAAACTAGGAGAGTGTGTCTGAGCCCCGAACACTGTCAGGAAGACTGTTCCAAAGTTTAGGGGCTAAATGTAAGAATGAGCTACCACCTTTTGTGGACTTTGCTATTCTAGGAACTACTAGAAGTCCAAAGTTGAGATCTCAGGGAGCATGATGGATTCTAGCGTGTTAAAAGACTGGAGAGATACATGGGAGCTAAACCATTTAGTGCTTTATAAGTAAGAAGCAGTAGTTCGTAGTCTATTCGAAACTTAACAGGAAGCCAGTGCAGGGATGATAAGATTGGGGTTATATGATCATATTTTCTCGACCTTGTAAGAACTCTTGCTGCCGCATTCTGAACTAACTGAAATTTGTTATTAATGATGCAGGACATCCACCTAGTAATGCATTACAATAGTCTATTCTGGAGGTCATGAACGCATGGACGAGCTTCTCTGCATGAGATATAGATAACATGTTTCTTAGCTTAGCAATATTTCTAAGGTGGAAGAAGCTGTTTTTGTAACTTGGTTGATATGATTTTCAAAAGACAAGTTGCTGTCTAAAAGAACTCCCAGGTCTTTTACCGTTGAACTAGTGGTTACAGAACATCCGTCTAAATGCAGGTTGAGATGCTGGAGCTTCTATATACTGTTTTTTGGGCCGATGAGCAAAATCTCCATCTTGTCAAAATTTAATAGTAGAAAGTTATGGGTCATCCAATCTCCTATTTATTTATCACACTTAGTTATCCGAGCTAATTGAGCTGTATCGCCTGGTTTTGGTGAGATATATAGCTGGATATCATCAGCATAACAGTGGAAGCTAATTTTATGCCTTCTAATAATATTTCCTAAGGGAAGCATGTATATTGTAAATAGCAGGGGTCCTAGAACTGAACCATGTGGCACGCCATAATTTACTAGCATTAGTCTAGATAGCTTTCCATTTAAGTCTATGAGCAGTGCTGGAGGATCTCAGGCAGCATGGTGCAGTGCGAGGTGTGATGAGGTCACTGAGGTAAGAAGGTGCAGGTCCATTTTTTGCCTTGTAGGCAAACATAAGTGTTTTGAATCTGATGTGAGTGTTTTGAACTCTGGTGGTGCCCAGACACACTAGGCAGGGACTGGTCAGTATGGTGTGATGGTAGGCTCGTTCCCAAAGCGTTTTGACACAGCTCAAGTTCCTGAAAGGGAACATTTCTAGGTTACGTATGTAACCCTAGTTTCCTGAGGGAACAAGATGCTGCATCTCGAGCCATACTTCCTGCATCCCTGAAAGCGCTTACCTTCTTTTCCCTCAGAAGCTAATGTCGCAACCATCGCTCAGCCGTTTTGTAGCTTCTTGGTTTACTTGACATCGCCCTTCTCTCAGGGAAAGAGGTAAGTATACTTCAAGGCCCCTCTCTGTTCTGGCACCGAGGTGGTGGAATAAAATTTCCCTAGATGTTCGAACAGCGGAGTCCCTGGCTATCTTCAAGCGATGGGTGAAAACCTTCATCTTCATGAAACATTTAAACTATCGCTTTCCAGGGCTGGGCAACACGGATTTATCAACATCTTCAACTCCCTCTTCAACTCCCTACAAAGATGTTCTATGGGGTTGAGATCTGGAGACTGGCTAGGCCACCCCAGGACCTTGAAATGCTTCTTACGAAGCTACTCTGTGGTTGCCTGGTCGTTGTGTTTGGGATCATTGTCATGCTGAAAGACCCAGCCACATTTCATCTTCAATGCCCTTGCTGATGGAAGGAGGTTTTCACTCAAAATCTCACGATACATGGCCCCATTCATTCGTCCTTTACACAGATCAGTTGTCCTGGTCCCTTTAGAGAAAAACACCACCCCCATGCTTCACAGTATGTATGGTGTTCTTTCGATGCAACTTAGCATTCTTTCTCCTCCAAACACAAACACAAGTTGAGTTTTTACCAAAAAGTTCTGTTTTGGTTTCATCTGACCATATGACCTTCTCCCAATCCTCTTCTGGATCATCCAAATGCTTTCCAGAAAACTTCAGACGGGCCCGGACATGTACTGGCTTAAGCAGGGGTACACGAGGATTTGAGTCCCTGGCGGCGTAGTGTGTTACTGATGGTAGCCTTTGTTACTTTGGTCCCAGCTCTCTGCAGGTCATTCACTAGGTCCCCCCGTGTGGTTCTGGGATTTTTTCTCACCGTTTTTGCGATTATTTTGACCCCACGGGGTGAGATCTTGCGTGGAGCCCCAGATTGAGGGATATTATAAGTGGTGTTTTATGTCTTTCATTTTCTAATAATTGCTCCCACAGTTGATTTCTTCACACCAAGCTGCTTACCTATTGCAGATTCAGTCTTCCAGCCTGGTGCAGGTCTACAATTTTGTTTCTGGTGTCCTTTGACATCTCTTTGGTCTTGGCCATAGTGGAGTTTGGAATCTGACTGTTTGAGGTTGTGGACAGGTGTCTTTTATACTGATAATGAGTTCAAACAGGTGCCATTAATACAGATAACAAGTGGAGGACAGAGGAGCCTCTTAAATAACAAATTACAGGTCTGTGAGAGCCAAAAATCTAGATTTTTTGTAGGTGACCAAATACTTATTTTCCACCATAATTTGCAAATAAATTCTTTTAAAATCAGACACTGTGATTTTCTGGATTTTTTTCTCATTTTGTCTCTCAGAGTTGAAGGTATCGATAATGAAAATTACAGGTCTCTCTCATCTTTTTAAGTGGGACAACCTGCACAATTGGTGGCTGACTAAATACTTTTTGGCCCCACTGTATGAGATATAAATGTAGAATATGTAGAAGTGTGTAAGGTGTGTATCTGTGGAAATATGAGATA